>NC_050573.1:424646737-424841737 GCF_011100635.1 Trichosurus vulpecula
TGACCCTGGTCAAGTCACTGAACCCTGTCTCTTTCAGTTTCCTCATCTGTGATATGAGATGGAGAAGGAAATGGCAGACAACTCCAATATCTTTGCCAAGAAGACCTCAAATTGGGTCACGAAGAGTCAGACATGACTTAATAACAACTTTAAGTTCTCGGCGGGGTGGGGGGAAGTGGCATATAAAGAAAAGAAAACTATTATTTTCACCTTACTGTCTAACCCATCTTTTGGACCTTACTGATACAGAAAGGCTCTGAAGACACTGTTTATTACTTTGGGGGTGTGGGAGGGGGATGTGGACTACATTTATTTTATAGAAGCAATGAAACTTTACAATACATTTATCTGAAAGTCACTTATCAGACAACTTCAACAATTTGGACGATGGCAAGAAAGGAGAAAGTGAACCCCAATGGCCCCTGAATTGTCAAACACATCAGTCGAGATCAATGCTGCAAAGCTCTGTCTGCTAAAGCTATAGCACCTGATTCACAGGAGAGTACCTGATTCACAGTTCATTTACTTAGATTTTAAACCCACTTGTGTAACAAGCTTGTTTATCTGATCTCCCAGTCTACAGTAAATCACAAGTAGCAGATTAGGAACTGGGGGAGAGGAGGCAGCTTGAGATGGGCAGAGTGATAGCAACAGTAAGAAATGCCTGTTGACAACCTGTTATCAAGGGCAGAGAGAGAAAAACTAAAAACAGATGAAAATGCAAACAACTTGAGAAGTTTAAAAATTTAGGCCTTTTAATGCATGGAGCAAACAGTCTTGGACACATTAATAGCACCTGAGGACAGAGTATATAACAGCACTTAAAGTCAAACAGATCAGTAATTTTTAAAATTTAGGAATTCCCTTCAAAAATGCAGATTGAAATTCAGTAATGCATGTCCATCCTGAGCAACTCCTTTCTATGTCTTCCCCAAAATTAGCCCCACTGGTGGTTCACCCAATATGGTTGAGGTCATCCTTACTTTCTCCTGCCATTGCAGTAGTAGCAGTGGTGTACTGTGAGCACCCACTCATCATCCCTTCCTCTTGCCCATCGTCATTTTCCGTTGTACGATTCTTTGATGAAAACCTTCCCTTCTGTTCTTCTTCACAGTTCATTGACTCTAATGTGGCAGCCTGTTCACACCCACCCCATGCATCTCTATTGCCCTCCATGTGACAATCATCTTTGTTTCATCAGAGGCAATGGTATTCCAGGTCTCACTGTTGTACAGCAAGCCATACTGGTAAAATGTTTGTATTGAAATGATGTGCCTTCACTGTCATGGGAAGGTTGGGGTGAGTAAAACCACTTTGTAATTTCCCCAGATCAATCCAGCTTGTTCTCCTCCTTATCAACTCTGGGCCCAATTAGTTATTTGTTTTATCTGTCACATATATATCCATAGTTGGACAAGCCCTACAGGGCAGCCATTTAAATATATGCTGACAATAGGGTAATTGATCTTCTACATCTATTGGGCTTTCCTGTGTGAATGGACAAATCAAACTTCTTAGAGTGATTATAATTCTTTTCCTGGTGGCACCATGCATGTTGGGGCTTGATGTTCTCTTTAGTGCCATTTTTGCTTTTGGTAAGGATCTCAGAAACTGTGGTAAGAGGGTCCAAGTGTGATAGTTCTACAGGGTGTTCCTAAAGTCTGGACACATAGGCAAAAATGTATATTTTCAAGAAATGAAATGATTGAAATTTTCAACATCTTATTCAATTGGAATATTAAAAATAACATCTTCAACTCTAAATAACATCATATGATTTCATATTGATATTCCAGGAGTGAATGTGCAAAAATTGACTGCTATGTGGAGTTACTGAGTTATTGCATCAAGTTCATGTGAATCTTGCAAATCACATCAACCTTTGCATCACAAATGATGGAAATCATATTGAAGATGTTATTTGTTAATATTCCAATTAAATAAAATGTTGAAAATTTCAATCATTTCATTTCTTGAAAATACGCATTTTTGCCTTTGTGTCCAGACTTTAGGAACACCCTGCACTATTCTTGATGGAAAAAAAAGTTTGTTATAATGATTTTTGCAAATCATTTCCATTTTTCTTGTATTTACAATTCTCTTGCCAATTTTCATCCTTGAATACATTGAAACTTTCCTTAGTTATATATTTTTCCAAACATTCATTAGAGTGGTTTTATCCCCAACTTTCTATGATTTATGAAGTGATGCTGTTCATAATCACACATCATTCTTGATGAATTTTACAAGCAAATTTATATTATAAATTACTACAGCCTCTGGCAACCACCTGTCCCTATTTGTCAAATAGGGTAAATGGTGCTTTTTGATCTCTTTTGGACCCTTTGTTATAGCAATTAATTTGAACTGGTTTAATTTCTTGATGAAATCATTTTTGTTGTTGATATCATTTCTCTTGTCTATTTCCCATTTTTTTAGTTTTCAACTGCTTATTTTAAAAAAAAATCTGGTTCAAATAATCCTAATTGTTTGCCATACCCTCTCCATTTCTGTTCCCCTTGTTTATTATAAACTCTGGTCTTAGCTCTGACAAGAGGTCTGTCTGATTAACTATCTTAGGGATAAATCCCACATCTGTAAGTCTTTTTTCTGTCTATTAAAATGTAGTCAATTTGTAATATAGTTTACTGTTTACCATATCTAATGTGTACTAAATTTTTTAAAATGCTAATGATATGGGGATGTGAGGCTTTTTTCAGTCTTTAAGGCTTTGTCTCTCTCATTTCTTTCTCCTGAACCATACTTTCCCTGTCTTTTCCTTTCTCCACCTTTGCTTTGAAGTCACGAAATATCAGCACTATATATCAATTTGTTTCGGAAGATATTTTCAAGTTCTTCTTAGAATTTCTACGCAACTCTGTCCTTAGCAATTTATGAAGCTAAAACTATTTTCGTGGTGGTCTTTTTGAAAATAGAAATAATCAGTACTGCAATATGTGTTGGCCAAATGTACCATGAAATAATATTTCTCCTAAATTTGGAGTATATAATCTCACACTCTGCTAACTCCTTTCTTTGCCTTTCCAAGGAGTACCTGTGAGCCAATCTTCCACTTAGCTGTAATTTCTTTCTTCTGGTTTCGGTTATAGTAAGAATGTCAACATTATCTGATTTAGCTTCTCTAGCAATATTTCCATTCATTGCTCGCTAGGTACAGATCTCACATTTGACATACCAAGAATCAAAGAAAAGTTTCTAGATGTGCTAAAACTCTATTCTTAGCACCCTTTGCCCTCCTCTCTGCTGCTATTCTACCCATATCATTGCAGAAATAGAAGACTTAGAGTCCTTTAGATTTGTTCTTGTTTATCATCATTCAGTGGCCAGTCTACTGGTGATGTATGCTTTTCCATGAATAACTAGACTGGTCCTCAGGAAAAATGATTTCTTTTGTTCCTGGCACCACACTCAAAGCCTTTCTAACATGGTTGAACCTACCAAAGTTGAAACTTTGCTGGAATGGCCTTTGAAAACATGAGATCACTTTCCCTTTATGATGAGGCATTGGAGTGGGACTTTTATGGAAGATATTATAGCAAAATATTATTTTTATAATAATAATAAACATTTCTATAGCACTTCAAATTTTAAAAAAAATTCATTCTCCTAATAACTATCCTGTGAGGTAAACAGTATTTTCTCCTTTTGACAAGGGAGTAACTGAGTTTTAGGGAGCTTAAATGTATTTTCCAGGAATATCCAAGGAACAAGCATCAGAGTTGGAAATTGAATTTGGGTATTTGGATTCTAAAATGAGTGCTCCTTTGATACTAATCTACCACTCTACAAAACAATACATGACTTTCCCTATCAAAGACAGAGGAGCCACTACTCATGGACTCTAATGCCATAGTGTCAGATGGTTTACAGGGAAAGGAAATGTCCCCAATTAAAACAAAGCCCAGAAAAGCAGAGTGGAGCAAGTGTACATAGAGGAGATCCATGCTAGAGATGACACAAGATACCAGAGGCCTGGAAATAATCTCAGGTCATATTAATATTGAGGGAAAAAAGGCAACTGAGAAAACAGCGACAATCACTAATCCACATGTCTACTTTCCCATCTATATAAAATATTAATAAGACTCATTTACATACAAATTGAAAGCACCCTTGATTAGGATGTTATTGGGGAAACAACAGGCTTTTGTCAGTGATATTCTACAATGGGCCACATCTTTACTATTTTACAACAGAAAATTGTATAGAATATAAGGTCTCACTGTGTTTATTAACTTGATGATCATAAAAAAAATTAATACAGTAGAGAATAACACTACTAAAAAGGGTCTTTTTCAACAAGATGTCTCCCACTTATGCTTCAAAATCATTTGAAATTCCTTATAGATAAGACTAGAGAAATGACCCTATTTAATGATTAATCAATATCAAATCAGGCAGAGGACAGAGATGTATATTTATCAAATGCCTTTGCCACTGTAATAGAGAAGACCAGTGCAGAATTCAAGTTGAAAGTGAAGTTTCTGGGCTGATGGTGAGGTCCTCCTAATGCACTTGTTTGTGGATGACATTGTTGCAGTTACATCAAAGCCTGAAATACTGAAGAGCTTGCTATAAGGGACCTCAAGCCTCTCAAAAGTTTTTAGCCTGACAACCACTCATGAAACATCAAGTAGGGGAAGAACGTCTATCCCAGACTATGCCATACAGTTAGATGGACAACGTAGAGAGTAGGGCTTCTAAAGTCTATCGGTCCTTTCTCCAAATAATGTTTTTGAATGGTTAAAATAAAATACATTGGATTTCCAAGTAAAGAAAAGGCTGGTGAAAACTAATGTATATTTTTCCTATTCATATTCATGGACCCCCAGGAATCTATTATCTGGAACCCTTGGGTGTTCATGGATGCCAAGTTAAGATTCAAGTGTCACAGAAAAGAAAATTGAGGGGAAAAGAACAAAGAAGGAACAAAATTATTGTGTATTGCAGATGGTATTATTGCATATTTAAAGAATCCTAGAGAGTCAACTTAAAAAAAAAAGTAATTGAAACAATAACTTTACCAAACTTGCAGGGATAGTAAATAAATCCACATAAATAATTAGCATTTCTGTATGTCACCAACAAAACCCACTAGTAAGAGAAATAAGAGAAATTCCATTTAAAATAACTACAGAATTTTTAAAAAAGGTACTTGGAAGTTTACCTTACTACAAGAAAATCTTTATGGTAATAAAGACAAACCTAAATATTTGGAAATGCTGATTACTTCTGGGTAGGCAGAGCCAATATAATAAAAATGAAAATATTACCTAAATTTACTTATTTATGTCATGTTAATTAAAGTTATAATTATAGAAAAAAAGACGTAATTTATCTCAAAGGACAAAAAGTCAAGAATCCCAAGGAAAATAAAGAGAAAAGAAGTGGGAAACAAAGGAGTAATCATCAAAATTATTTAGTAATCATTTAAAAATAGAGAACTTGATCAATAGATCTAATAAAGTAAAGAATACATGGAAACAAATTTTCCTAGTAGCACAGGGTATGGGAAACCCAAAGATCCCAGCTGCTGGGGTCAGAACTAATTATTTGATAAAAATTGTTATTAAAACTGGAGAGCAGTCTGGCAGAAATTAGATTTATACCAACATCTTACACCATATAGCAAGTTAAGTTCTAAATGGATACATGACCTAGATATAAAAGGTCACATTATAAACAAATGAGAGGCACAAAGAAGGAATTACTATCTGGACTTATGAATGGAGGAAGAGTTTATGACCAAACAAGGACAGAGATGATTGCAGAAACTAAAAACAGACTATTTCACTACATACAATTTTAAAAAAAAAGTTTTTGCACGAATTTGAGTATAAATTAGAAAGTTCATAGGTAGTTGGGGGAAAATTTTTGTAGCAAATTTCTCTCATGAAAGATAAGCAATTATAAATAAATAAATAAGATAAAGATAAAAGACAAGATACAATTCCTAAGATAAATAAAAAACTGATTCAAATTTACACTGTAAAATAAGAATAAGAAGCATTCCTCAATTAACGAATGATCCAAGAATATAAATATTATATTATATTAACTATACCAGAAATATTCCAAATCTTATATGAGGAAAATGCAAATTAAAGCAGCTTTGAGGATTTATCTTACAACCATCAGGTTAGCAAATTTGACACTCCAATAACCCCCACCCCAAATAAAAGAGAAAAATGACAAATATCAGAGGGGCTTTGGGAACACAGGCACATTAATACATTAATTGAGCTGTGAAGTGATCCATCCATTCTGGAAAGCAATTTGGAACTATTCCCCAAAAGATACTAAACTACAAAGAGATTAAAGAGGGAAAAGTCCTTTATGTACAAAAATACTTATGGCAGATTTTTTTTATGTCAAAGAGCTAGAAACTATTATGAAAGATGAGTAGAGTTTTCTTGCAGAAAGTAGGATTTTCACTGGAGCTGGAAGGAAACCAGGGAAGCAGGAGATGGAAGTGAGGAAAAACAGAATTCCAGGTATGGAGTTTAACTAGTGAAAATGCCCAGAATCAAGGGATGGAGTATCTAGTATAGGAACAGCAAAGCCAGGGTCATTAGATTGTTGAAGATGTAAGGAGGAGAAAGATCTAAGAGGACTAGGAAGTTAGAAAAGGGCCAGGTTATGAAGGGCTTTGAAATCCAAAGGATATTATATTTGATCCTAGAGGTAATCAGGTACCACTGTAGTTTATTTAATAGGGGGATGACATGACCAGACTTGAGCTTCAGGAAGAGTTCTTTGATAACTGGGTAGAGGATAAACTGGAGTAGGATGAGGGTTACATGACACTAACAGGTGACGTGACACCTGAGATGCCAGGTGGACATCCAGGTGCTTCTCAAGATACCAGGAGAAAGCAAGGCAGGCCTTTAGCACAGGGCTGTCCAAAATGAGGCCCACAGTGAGATTTATGTGGCCCACCTACAATCATAGAAATTTACATAAATGCTTTAGTAAATGAAGCTGAGCTGCCGCAGAGCTCTGACTAAAATGGCAAATCAAAATATATTGTCTATTGTTTCAATAAAAACCTAAGATTGGACAGCCCGGCTTTAGCATATTGGGTGGGGGAAGTCTATATTGAACATATGGGAGGACATGGACAAGAGCCATGGCAGGGAGGGATTGTGATCTTCATAGGAGGGAATACCCAAATTGATGAGATCATATATCCATCTGAGTCTTTGAATATGCTCCTTCCCCTAATCACAGCCCCGAGTCATTAAGAAAAGGTTAAACTATACTGTGTATACTCTTTAAGAAGTCAGGAAGGTGTTTAAAATGTTTTAGTGAGATCCTCAAACCAAATTTTAAAAGAAAGGTCTGACATTGACAATGTGGGCAAAATGCCATTTCCCTCCACAGAGACTTCAAACGTCTAATATGTTTTCCAAGCCTCACTGTCCCCACTGCAACCAAATGATAATGATAAGAGTAGAACTGCGGCACATTGCTGAATAACCCTGAGATGAGAGCCCAGTGTGCACCTGTGAAAGAACAGCAGCCTTTCATTACAGAGATCGATTTCAGGTTTTAAGCTTCCAAGAGATAATTATTAGGAGCCAGAATGAGAGAGGAAGGAAAAAAAAAAACACAATAGACTATAGAATGTTCTCTTGCGCCTTCCAAAAGGCCATGTGTTGATTTTCTCTTTTCTTTCCTCAATTGCCTCTCCTCCCTCCTGGCCTTCAGGACTCTTTGCCTGACCTCCACCAACCATGAGTTTCTTTCAGACTAGAGATTCTGACCCCTGATGTTTCGTGGCAGAATTCTAACACCTGAGAAAAATTACAGCCTTTCTTCTTGCAGCCTCCAAATCCTTTGCCAACTTGTTTTGACTCTACCCCCTCCTCTTGCCTTATTTGGATTTCATTTCATTTGAATCCAACACTTTTTAGAAGGGATAACATCAAATTAGCAAAGCTAATTGTTCAGGTAGACGTAAACCCACCACTATCTCATATACTTGGCAATCAGAAAAGTCTTTCTAAAAGTCAGCCTCAACCCAGCCAATTGCATTTGAAAACATCGATTTTTGTCCTGGTAGCAGTGAAGACAAAAAGAAACTGATCACCCTCGAAGACTATTATGCCTCAACTCTTCTCATCCGTCCCCCTTTGCTGCTTCCCATTTTGTCACTTGCATCATTCAGTAAAGCCTTGTAAATACCTGTGGTTACCCTGACGTATCTGACCAATACTGCTTATGTCTAAGGATACAAAGCCCACAGTGTATGCAAGGTAGTCAGGATTTCACCTGATAGAGGTAGTCTTCAGGAAGTCACCGATTCTAAAAATCAGGGCTCCCCTCTACTGTCTCCATATAAGCTAATCCTTATTTTTAGGCCAAATAAAACTGATTCTTATTGCCTCCCAGGGGCTACTTCCTAGACCTTCCATTATCATTCCTGTTCTCCCCTGGATCATCTGTAGTTTGTAAATTTCACACCTCATCAGGATCGAACGATGAAGCTTGACCTGGATGAATATTATGGGCTGCCCAGAACATTTAACCTTGCGCCTGACCGTAGAAGAGGAAACAGTCTCAGAGCAGCTAAATGATTTGCTCAAGGTCACAAGGAAATTAACCAAAGTCCTCTGACTCTAATTCTGTGTTCATTCCACTTCACCTAAACAATACTCTTGCATCAGGCTTTTAAAAGGGTTATCTCCCCTGCTCCCTTTCCCCACCAAGACTTTTACTCAGTCATTGTTTGGTAAAACTATTGCATACATGCTTTAAAAGTCTGAAGTTATGTATGGATGACTCAAAGGGAGGTGGAGGTTTATAAATGCTCATTTAATTGGAACAAAGATGTGTGGTACTGACATAGAACTTTGAGGTTTGGAAAGCCCTTTGCACATTTTCTCTGTTGAGCCTTACAACTCATCAATGAAGTAGGAATTAAGAGTATTACTACCTCTATTTTACAAATTAGGAAATTAAGGTCAGCAAGGTCAAGCAAGTTGTTGATAAATGCCAGGTAGGATTCAAACTCAGGTCTTTCCAGTCACTGAGTTAAGCACTCTTGCCACTACATCACTGCATATCTCTGTAGACTGTAAATCCAGAAAACTCAGGCCAATATAGCTAGTATGTTTATATCTACATCTATTTTTATCCATTTATATGGAAAATAGATGGATCGAATAAGATAACATTTATAGAGGGCTTTGCCAAACTTAAAGTTGGCAGACTTTATCTGTAAGGTTTATCTTAGAGATATTTCTATCTATGTCCATCTATACTCCATCTATATTTTATAGATATTTCTATAGAGGGATATAAACAGATAAGGTTTATCTTACAGATAAAGTCTGCCAACTTTAAGCTTGGCAAAGTGCTTTATGAGTATTATCTTATTTGATATCCATAATTACCCTGAAGGATAGGTGCTATTATTATGCCTTTTATACAGATAAGGAAACTGAGGCAGGTAGTGGTTAAATGACCGGCCAAGAATCATACAGCTATTAATGATGTGCAGCAAGACTTGAACTCAGATCTTGCAACTCCAGGTTAAACACTCTACTCACTCTGCCTCACAGCTGTCGTTATCTTAATTTCAGAACCTGAAATAATCTAGCTTTGATACCAATATTGTACATACTAATTATAGAAATACCAACATTTTCTCTCATTTGTTCAATAGTCAGCTTTCTGTAATTTTGAAAAATATTGCAAAACTTTCACCCTCTTATTTAATTAGTCACATATTTCGTGACCACAACTTGATTTACTTGAACATTATTTCAGTTTGTTCTTTTACCCAATCTCATCTGCATCATAATTTCCTCCTTTTCCTAAGTCATAGGAGAAAAGTCTCAGAGTAGATTGTTGCAGATGAGATTGGATAAAAGAACAAACTTAAATAATTCCGAAAGACTTCACTGAGGCCATTTAAAATTTCAGTGATAAAAGTGTAACACAAAGGCTAGCCATCAGTCTGTTATCCCTTGATCTCACCCTAGGCCTGGTCCACTTCTCTTTCCAATCACTCGTTTCCTGGATGGCACCTCTTACACCAAACTTACTAGGTGCTTGATAAATGTCTATTGCCGGTTTGTTATAATAGCAATGTAACTACAGATAATGCCTCCTTAGGTACCTCCATGTCAATTTGAAGTCTTAACAGAGGGATTTTCAGAAGGAGGGTCAGAAATAAGAAAATAGCTTGTCTTAGAAGAATATTTCATTTGAATTACATACCACAGGGGGGATTTTCTGAATTATCTGTTAATAATAATTTAACAGAATAGTAAAAATAATAATTTTTATAATGTTCCAATTTATAATACCTTCACATACACGAAATAATTTAGTTTCATCCTCACAATTCTCAGATGATGTGGGTATTTTCTATTGTTTACATTGAGAAACATGAGAAACAGAGAAGTTAAATGATAGAAGGTAGGCATTGAATACAGGTATTCTGGTCACACATGCAATGCTATTTCTATTGGTTTTATTATTACAGTTATTCTATTTCTATGCTCTATATCATATAAGCATATGATTATTTGCATGTTTTCTCCCCACATTAAAATATGAGTTTTTTTGTGGACGGGGACTGCTTTTGCCTTTCTTTGTATCGTTAACCCTTATAACTGTGTCTGGTACATAGTAAGTGCTTAATAAATGCCTGTTGACTTAATGAACATATTACACATTATATGACAATAATCTATTATACAATGAACATATTAATATAAGAAACACAATGTCTGATATATCAGAATGCATGGGGTATAAGAGACATGAGATTTCTCTTTGTTTTTACCAATCTCCTTTTCATCTGGCATTTTCTCAAAAAAACACTTGCATGCTAAGTGTGAACCTCTCACTTTAACGGCCCTACAATTTGTTAGTTCAGCCAGGCATTGCTCTGATTCTCCTAATAGATGTCTCAGTGCAGAGTGATCCTACTGGCAAATGAGAATTCCCAGCATAACATGCCAAACAGCAATGGATTTGATGCACACCAGGTCTCTTACCTCTGGTTACAGCCAGGGAAGAAAAAGATAGAACTACTGACTGAAATATCAGTCTGAAGAAAAGAAATGTCTCCAGAGTAGAAAGTCATTAAATCTTCTGTATGTATGTGGACCCAACCCAGTCTTAAAAAAACGTATCAAGGGACTCAGGGTCTTTGTGTATTTATTTAAGATGTACCTCTGTGTTATAGCTAAAAGTGACAAGCTGGTGCTCAGCGACAAGCCACACACTTCATTTAAAGTGATACTGTTCTGGTGATGCCGCACGAATAAATCCAAATGCTCTATTATCCTTGTGATCACCAAGGGCATGTTTGTGCAACTGGAGAATGTAGGGACTCAAATGATTTCATTCATATGGATATAAAGTACACATAAAATGCATTTATGAAATGAATGAATGAATGAGATAAGATCAAACTGTTAGGATGAATGGATGGACTTGTGGATATAGCCCAAAAGGTATAGATTAGTTCCAGTCCCCATCAGTCATGATGTCAACATATATATTTGGCTGGCTTTAGCATTCACGTCACCTGCCTCAGTCTCGCTCTGAAAAGGTGATCAGAGGTGCTTTTTATCCAGATGGAATCCTATTTTTACTAATTCATGTTAATACTATTTCAATACTTAACAGATTGAACAATGCGGGCTCTCTCTCCACACATTACAATTTTCATATATCTGGAGAGACCATTCTCATGGGTCATTCTGGTTAAAAGAAATAAAAAGTTGTTCCCTAATGACTGGTGTTAAGTCAGTAGCCTCTTCAAACATATCTAGGCTGGCCTTCAGATGACAAATACCCTATTAGCCTCTAGTCCCATATTCAAAGACCTTGTGCCTCGATAATGGCCAAAGCTTATGATCCACAGGCCTAAGCTTGAACAACTTCATGCTTCAATCAAGTTCCAGAGTAGGGGCGTTGATGGAGAAGTTAATATTATTAATTACTATTGTTATTATTATTGATTAAATAATAATGATAATAATTTACATCGATAGGATGATTTAGCACTTAAAAACTGTTTAACATACAGTATTATACTTGCACTAGGCATGTAGGTGGCACAGTTGATAGAACATTGGGCTTGGAGTCAAGGAGACCTAGGTTCAAACCAAACCTCAGATACTTAGTAGCTGCATGATGCTGGGCAAGACACTTAATCTATGTCTGCCTTGGTTTCCCCACCTGTAAGTTGGAAATAATAATAATAGCCTTACCTCCCAGGGTTTTTCTGAGGAAAAAATGAGATTATATTGGTAAAATGCTTTGCAAACCTTAAACTACATTATAGATGCTATTTATTATTCTCATTATGATTATTGTAACCTTGCGTATGTATGTATCAAATGAAATACTTATAAAGTGCTTAGGACACTGTCTGACACAAAGCAGGTACTTAATAAATGCTTATTCTCACCCCCTTTTTCTAATTAAAAAAAGAGGAGATATTATTATCCCTAGTCTATGGATAAGGAAACTTTAGACTATGTATTTAAGCACAGCAAATTAAATGACTTGTCCATGCTAGTAAGTGGTAGAGCTAAGCTTTGGCAAGGTCTTCTGTTTCTAGGTCCATATCTATTTTCAATGTTTTAAGTCCTTAGCCCTTACTTATCCTTACTTAGCCCTTACTTATCCTTAATTAGCCCTTACTATCCAATAGGAGCCTTCTCCATCGAAATCTAGTAGGTATTGTTATTCTGGTTGTACTGTGACACAAAGTATCTCCTAGAAACTACAGAACATCTCTTAAAACATAGCACAAATGCCTATGGAGAGATTGTGCGGTGGGAAATTATGTGGGCTAGGAAAACTCTGACCAAAGGACTCTAAGGTAATGGACAAATAATTCAAGGACCCCAGGAGGAAGAAGATTCTTCTACCCAGAGCCTTATGTAATTATTCTGTCACTAAGCAAAGGACTGGGGCGTGATGAATAAACTGTGGGAGTTGACGTCAGAAAGAACTGAGTTCTTTCTGTAAGCATCTGCCTCAGCTCTTTACTGACTGTGTGACTCTTGGCAAGTCATTTAGCTTTTCTGTGCTTCAGTTTCCTCATCTGTCGCAGGAAGGAAGGAAGAATGGAAACAGGAGCTTATTAAGCACTTACCATAGGCCAGACACTTCGAAGAGTTTGAAAAAAAAACACTACCCCATTTAATCCTCACAACCAACCTTAGAGGCAGATGTTATTTTATCCTCATTTATCCTCCCATCCTGAAGGAGGGAGGAAAATAAGCATTTATTAAACACTTAACTATGTGCAGGCACTGCGCTAAACATATTTACAAATATTATTTTATTTGACCCTCACCATGAACCAAGAACTATTGGTCCAAGTAATGAACTAAGTGTGAACAAGATCTAGGTACCTTTACTGAATCAATTAAACTTAGAATGAAAAGTTCTTGATCATTTTTTAATGCTGGGAAGCTATCACATTCAAGAACTGATTGTTAAAACTTTAATGTGAGCATTTGAACTTCAGAAACTGGCAGCCACTATGAATCAGGCCCTGTTTTATTATTTTGTTGGTTATCTAGATGTAAGAAAATGATGGTAAAAAAGCTCATAATGCAGCTTAAACTTCAAAAATGTGTCATTTGTGCACTCCCCACCCCCCAGAAAACCAGTTCTCAAACATCTAACAGTACACCACCACCTGGAGCCCTCTCTCATTAGCATCGTTAGTTGTGAGATTTGTTAAATGATATTTTCAGAATCAGAGGTAAGGATCTTAGGGAATGAGATACAGAGCAGCATAGTACAATGGAAAGATCCCTGGCTTTATAATTTCTCTGCTCCTCCGTTTCCTCATCCAGAAAATGAAGATGTTGAACTAGATGGCTTCTAAAGTACCTTCCAGGTCTCAATCTGTCATTCTAAATTTTAAGGAGATTATATGAGGTTAGAGATACAGAAAAGGAGGAAGCAGATGAAAATAGTCAGAGGAAAGGGCAGACTAAGGGTTTCAAGTAAAGGAAGAAGAGAGCCCAATAAAAACTCTTTCAGTTTTGTCATACATAGAGTTTTCATAAAACATAGGTAAATGTGTGTATGTATGTGTATATATATATATAATATGCATACACACACACACACACACACACACATATATATATATATATATATATGCATATATGTCCCTCCTACTATGGATAACATATGAGGTATCAGGATGTAACAGGCAGGGGCACAGTTTTTAAATTATTTTTATTTATTTCATTAAATATTTCCCATGTAAATGTAAAATGTAAAATGTAAAAAAACCAATCTTTTTTTTTTAAGGTTTGAGTTCTGAATTCTCTCCCTCCCTCCCCTGCTCTGAGAGCAATTCGATATGATTATATAATTTAAGTAATGCAAAACATATTTCCATATTAGTCACTTTGCAAAAGAAATAAAAACAAACAAAATAAAACAATAGAGTAAAAAATATGTTTCAATCTACCTTCAAAATTCATCAATTTTCTCTCTCTGGAGGTGGATAGCATTTTTCATCATGAATCATTTGAATTGCTTTGGGTCATTGTCTTGATCAGAGTAGCTCAGTCATTCACAGCTGATCATCATAAAATATAGTTGCTAATGTGTAGGATATTCTGCCGGTTCTGCTTGCTTCACTTCGCATGAGTTTATACGAGTCTTCCCAGGTTTTCCTGAGAAGAACCTATCCTGCTCATCATTTTATAGCACAATATATATTACAATCATATACTACAAATTATTCAGCCATTCCCCACTTAATGGGCATCTCCTCTATTTCCAATTCTTTGCCACAACAAAAAGAACTGCTCTAGAGATTTTTGTACAAACAGGTCCTTTTCTCTTTTTCTTTGATCTCTTTGGGAAACAGATGTAGTAGTGGCATTGCTGGTTAAAGTCCTGATTGTTCTCCAGAATGGTCCAATTACTTCACAACACCACCAGAAGTGCTATAGTGTCCCAACTTTTCCAAGTCCCCTCCAGTATTTGTCATTTTCCTGTAATTCTAGCCAACCTGATAGGAATGACTTAGTATCTCAGAGTTGTTTTACTTTGAATTTCTCTAATCAGTAGTGATTTAAAGCATTTTTTTTATAAGACTATAGATAGCTTTGATTTCTACTTGTGAAAACTGCCTGTTTATATCCTTTGACCATTTGTCAACTAGAAAATGTATCATATTTTTACAAATTTGGTTCATTTCTCTATATATTTGAAAAATGAGGCCTTTATTAGAGAAACTTGCTATAGAATACTTTCCCCCAGTTTTCTGTTTTCCTTCTAATTTTGGCTGAATTAGTTTTATTTGTGCAAAAGCTTTGTAATTTCATGGAATCAAAATGATCCATTTAACATTCTATGATCCTCTCTAATTTGGTTATAAATTTTTCCCTTACCCATAGATCTGACAGATATATTTTTTGTTTCTCCTTTAATTTACTTATGATATCACACTTTGTATCTCAATCATTTATTCATTTTGACCTTATCTTGGTATACAGTTGGGTGGGTAGATCGGGTGGGGTAAAGATCTCTCTCCTCACCAGAGGTCTCAAGCCAACTTCTGATACAGTAGCAGATGGGCAGTCTCTCTTCTGCTTTCACTTGGAGGATTTTTATTTGTTTGTTTTTGTGATAGGATAGGAGGTCCTGTATTTTGGTGAGCTCTGAGCTGAAGGAGCAGGAGCAGCAAGACAGCACAATGGTGTGCAGTGTACAGTAAAGTTAACTAGGTTTTTTTGTTTGTTTGTTTGTTTGTTTGGAATGTGGATTTCTTTCAGAATTCTTTAGGTAAAGTCAAATTTACACAATGTAAATTTATGTAAAGTGAGAACTGTCTGTATCAACAATGGAGTTGCCAAACAGCATCTGATCCTGTGTCCAGTGCTAGCACAGGGTTCTCCTGTAATTTCTTTCTGACCAGTCCCTTTGGCTTTAGAACTCCTGAAGCTGCTACTGCTTCTGTACCCACCATCTAGTCCCACCACTGGTGCTTCACCCACATGGGCTGTGGGTCATCTTCCTTCCCTGTACACACAGATCACTCTTTCTGACCTCCTTTGTTGTCTTGGGCTGGAAGAATGTCTCCCTATGACCTTTTATTAGGCCTGCATTTCAGAATTTGATTTGAGGTGTTATTTTAATGTTATTTGGAGTGGAATATTGGGAGAACTAGGCTGAGTACTTTCTCTGCTCCACTATCTTGGCTCCACTATGGTCGGGGCACATTTCTGTAAGCTCCAGGTCAAATCAGTTCCCTTATGCCTATATGAAACTTTGTGGTTTTTTTGTAACTGTCACTTAACTGGGCCATTCAGAATTCTTAGCTCATTGTCACTGAATACAGACATTTCTCTACCTTGCTTATACTTTAGGATAATTTATAACCCCCAATGTTCCAGATGAAAATGACGGGGTTTAGACTGTGGGAGCCCCCTCGAATTCTCCTTGAATCTTCCCACTAGATGAGGTGTTTGCCTGAGGCCATGAGCCTTTCACTATTGCTAGGCCCAAATCTCTAGGCTTGGTTACCTTTAACCTAGCCTAGCCCTACATTGTCTGACTACTTCCCCCCCTTGATCCTATCAAAGTGCCTATACCCAAATTTATTACCCTTAAACTAGCCTAGTCCTACATAGTCTGTTATCCCCAGGTAGTCTTCAGCTACTTCCTATCCCTTTCTCTTGGTTCCTGGAGTCTGACCTCACCCCAGTTCCATCAAGCTCTTCCTTAGACTCCTCCTCAAGACCCTCCCTAACCCTCTCCTCCCATTACCCCAGGACCACCCTAGATCCCTCCCACAATCTTTCTGTATATAAGTTTTATCTTGCCTCCATAAAGGTGCTCAGATTCAATCTAGCTCAGTAGGTTGAATCCGGCCAGCTTGTGAAAATAAGCATCACAAAAGGGTGAAATTTCTTAGGACAACCCAATATGGCAGATCTGTAATAAACTTTGTTTTTCTCTAGCTGTGAAAAGGCTTGAGTCAAATTCATTCAAGCAGGACCTGGTGTGTTGGTACTTTGGGGTCTCACCCCTAAAAACAAATAGTTCCCTGACCTCATCAAAAAGGAGTACTATTACTACTGATGGAATTATTTGTTAGTCACTAACACAGATTTCTTAATGAAAATACTTTTTTTTTCCTTTTGTGTAAATATAAAAGATATCATGCCAGAACAGTGTGTGCTTAGTACCTTTCCTTTCCTGCCAGCAGGATATTAAAGCAGTACCAATAGCAGGGCATCTGTGATGTTCATTCTTCTCATTCATTAAAACTCACCAAATTACTCCACAAAATAAACACCTTCATAATTTCACTTCAATATCAGCTTCAAAATAGTCCATACCTGGTTATTTAAGTAATGAATATAATGGACACAATTTTAGACTGAGCTCAAATGGCTATAGTTTCAGGGACATCATGAGCCAGGAGACCTCATGGTTAAGTTAGTTATACTGGAGCATGATTCGACTGTGTAATGATATGATCTATGAACTTGGAGTATTTATGAACCAGAAATCAGGATATCCTGACAGTTAAAGTCCTAAATGAGGACATTTTATGAACCAGTTTGTCGGCATTCCGGTAAGGTAGCAAGAGTTATTAAGCCTTGAAGGACTTGCTTAAAAGCTTTTACAACAAAGGGAATTTTCCATAAGAATGGAAAATATCATAATGGTCTGAAAAAGTGGATCAAGAGGTATTGTAAGGACAGCAAATGGTTTATAAAGTAAGTGGTCTGCAGTGACTCTAACTGCTGCATAAATACAGTCATCATCATTGCTAGCTAAAGCTTTGGGTACCAGGGAGCAAAACAATTACAAAAATGAAGCATGTTATAGACATCTCCCATTTCCTCCAGCAGATCATTTTCATCAACTACACAAGAGGTAGTGCTAAAAATCTGCTAAAAAGTGACTCACAATGGCTGTATATATATATATATATATATATATATACATATATATAATATATGTGCACATATACATACACACATACATTCTCTCTCTCTTTTTCTGTTTCTCTCTCTCTCTCTCTGAATTTCTATGAGATTTTTGCTCTCCTACAAGGCTGTAGTGCCCAGGAGCTGAGTTTGGAATTTCAGGCTCTAGCTCTCCCCCTTAAAACCTGCTGTTTCTGAGTTTCATCTGTTAAACATGGGGATTGCACTATGTGCCCTCTAAGGAATGGTCCCAAATCTATAATCCTATGATCTGATTCAAGCAACACTCAACAGAACAACTTTCAGGAAGGTAAGCTTTCACAATTAATACAGGGGTCATCACCTGGATGTCTCATCAATTATTATGAACCATAGTTATACAAATGCTAGTAACAGCAGATAAATTAAAGGCACAAACATCTCAAAGAGAAACAAATTCATCATAATTTTCAAATTGCACATTGACATTTCTACATATAGCAAGGGGAACTGCTTCTTTTTATTCTAGCAGCTTCATCTCTGTGAAAGGAAAAGGAGAGGGCAGTACTAAATCATCTCTAAGGTCTCTATGATTTAAATCCTGTGATCCTTTCCTTGATCCCAAGATTTTCTGAGGTCTTAATCTGTTCCATCACACATATTCTCAACTTTCATTGCCGCCTAGAAGAAGCCCCTCCAAATCTGTACTGACTAGGTGGAAATGCCAGCTTTATGGGAGCACAGAGGAACCGACATAATAAATATCCCATTGTGCTTGTCTCCTCATCCTCACTCGGTTCTGCTCCTCTTTGATTTCCACAAGAAATGAAGCAGAGCAGAAAAATAAAATTTCTCCCCCATGCATAAATGCTCACTCATACAGGCCAGCATATCTTATTCTTGGCTTATATAAGGGTGGGTAGGTGGGTGGGAGGGTATTTCATAACATCTCAGCAATAAAGAGAGTAAATAGGTACAGCAAAAATAGAAGGGTGCTGGGTCTTCTAGCAGCAAAGAACATTACCCTGAAGCTCTTGAAAAATGATGTTTAAAAATGAGTAATAAAGAATAGTCAACATGATAGCTTATAAAACATCAATACACAAATTCCTCAATAATCTGGGAATGAAGATGTACAGGTCCTACTCAACTACTATTAATATTTCTACACTAAGCTTTGATTGTTCCACAAAATAGAAATTGAGGTTCAGGAGAAAAATCATGCCTCTTAAAAACAGCTACCTCTTCTTGAAGTACAGGCCTACTTTTGTACTTGGACTGGCTCTGCATTTGTTAGGGAAATCAAGTTTTAAAAAAATTGTAAAGGCTGGCATTTAGGAAATGTTGCACATAGTCAAATATTAAGTGCCTACTATGTGTCAGGCACTGTTCTAAGCACACGAAATAAGACATCTTTTTGCAGGGTTTTAAAAATGGTTATTATTAAATTTGGTTCTTCACAATGGGGATCATTAGATAAACTAATCATTCTCTCTTCTCTCTGGGTCTCTTTTTGTCTTTCTGTCTCCTTCTTTGTCTCTCCATATTATGTATGTGTGTGTGTATATATATATACATATATATGTATATATAAATATATTTGTGTTTTATGAAGAATGGTTTGCTTTGTGACTCAAATTTTCAGCGTATTCAAAATAAACAAGAACATATGGGATGGGCAAGGACAATTCTAAATCCTCTTCCGTCACCCTCAGTGTATTCATTTGAATTTACTTCATGGCACATAAGCCTATCTGGAAGGAAGTTTACTTTTACAAGTCACTGAACACTAATACAGCCTTTTAATGAGACCAGAAATGTGCTGGCTGAGGCTGAAACTCTGGGTTCTTATGACTCTGGCAATTGTGATGTTTCCATAGGGAACAAAAAAAGGGAATTGGTAGCTTTTATGATATTTAATTACATGGCTTCCGGACCATTAGTTAATAAGGAAATGTCTGGTTCTTGCATCTCCTTCTATTCCAGCCTCCTTATCAGCCCACTCCTTGCTCTTTGGCATAATGGCTGCACCTGGGGAAAATATATTTTAAAATGGCAGTTCCTTCTTTTTCCTTCAATACTATAAAAAAAAAATCTGTGATTTCTCCCCCCACCCCCACCCCCACTCCAGCACAGGTGTTCCTCCCATCAGAGAAATTACAGCAAATTCATGAGCTACTGGCCAAAAATGCTTCACCTGATGACTAAACCTCCTGGTGATGAGCAAGGCTGCTCTTAAATTGACTGACAATGGGTATCTGAAGTATTTTCAGCTTGCTAGGAATTATCAGAGCTTAGGATATATTGGTATAGCCTTCAAGAAGCCAGGATCATTTCTACCAACTAAAAAGAACTTTGGTTAAGGTTTGAGAATCATTAGATTCCCCAAGTTCAAATTGGTTTATAATTTTTGCCTCAACTTTCACCCCTCAATTAGAATTTATCAAACATTAATTCTCACCATGCACAAAGAAGGAGAATTATCTGAGCTTAAGGGTTTGTTTTTGAAATGAGGTTCTAGACATGGGGTTTCACTGATACAGGTAACTCCCTGTGAGGAAAATCTCTCTAAGAAATTAGGTTGGCACTGTTCTGTAACTTTTAGTCTAAGATATTTGACAGACAGACTAAAAAGTTTAATGACTTGCATATCACTACACATGTTATATGTCAGAGGTGGGACTTGAACCACAGTCAGTTCTCTTGCCATTATGACACAAAGCTTCTCAAACCTAGGCATTTTTCTTTTTGACCCAAACTTGTGATTTCATTGGAATATGGGGTTCCCAGCAAGTAAACTCACATCAATGCAAACAGATACCTGCTCTGTTATGTATAGGCTTAGAGAATTGCCCTATACACAGAGAAGTGAATGCCTTGCCCTGGTTCATATAACTATTATGTGTCAGAAGTTGGACTGAGATCCATGTTCTAGTAGAAGATGTCAAAAACAAAAAATTACACAATCTCTGCCCTTAACAAACTCCCATTCCATTATATGTAGGGGGAGAGATTAGGAGATATACACAAACAATGCATGTTATAATACATAAATAATATATAGTATAAAATTAGTAAATACATTGGAAGGGTCTAGGATGGAAAGTATCTCTTCAATCTGGGCCAATCAGGAGGCATCATGCAGGAGGTGACTCCTGATATAGGTGTCTTGATATAGGAATATTTGTAAAAAGTGGAAGTGTGGAGTGAGTCCATTACATGCATGGGGGAAAGGGAGAAAAAAAACAGGGAAAGGTAAATCATCCAAGTTGGTTATCATTTTGTGTGCCTAAAGGGGAATACTGTAAAAACAAGGCTAGAAAAATGCATGAGAATCAGAATGTGAAAGCAGGCTAAGACATGTTTGTTTTGTTTGGTAGGCAATTGGCAATCACTGAAGGTTTTGAAAAGGGAAGTAATAGGAACAGATCTTTGCATTAATCAAATTCTAAAATGAATCCATGATCACCTTGATTTGGAAACACTGATAGACCAATGAGTCTTACCCAAAAGCAAAGCTATTCCACAAGGTTTCTGAAGATTTCATTCATTTGGAAAGGTACCTGGGATAAAGCATGAGCCTCTCTCTCTATTTCCAGCTCAGCGGGTTTGTTGGTGAATGCCCAGACATGAAGTGTTAGGAGGAGTGGGGATGGCATTTCTTTTTAATCTTCTACTGACATGCTGAGTTGATGAGACAAAGGCCACTTGGGACAATGGTTCACTCAGCCATGTAGAGACCTTATATTTACCCTAGAACCAACTGAGGTGAATCAAGCAAGCATATGCAGGTACAATAACCTTCTAAATTGCTGGAAATGCTTGCTACCCCTCCATGACAAAGCTCAGCAAAGCCCTGGACAAAAGATGAAGTGGAATTAGCAGCTTTCTGTGATTTAGAAGCACCAAACACAGAAAAAAAATCTGCCTAAGTGATCATATTACTGGGGTATGTATGGTTCATCAGGAACAGCAGATGAGTGCAAATTTAAAAGAAACGTCCACTATGGCATTAGATATAATTGTGATGTAGTATAATAGAACTTCATCTTCATAAAGCACTTTGAGAATCATATAGTTAGGGCTGGAAGGAAACCCAGACACAAGCTAGTCTAACTCCTTCATTTTCCAGATGAAGGCCCAAGAAAGTCTAAGGACTTGCCCAAGGCCACAGAGGCAGGAAGCATCCAAGGCAGGATGTGAACTTAAGTCCTCTGACTCTCAGTCAATTCTCCTTTCACTTAACCATACTGCTTGAAAACCATTTTGCATGTGATCCTTACAACAACCATGAAGTAGATGCTATTATTATCCTTATTTTATGGATGAATTCACTGATACTGAGGACAATGAAGTACAGCTAGCAAGCATTGAGGTGGAAAGCGCTCAAGTCTTCTTGATACCAAAGGTAGTGCTCACTATACCTCACTATCCCTCGAAAGGAGCAAAATTCCTTATGGCTTAGCAGTAAGGCAGCTTACAGAAAGGCAATATACAAATACCCAGTCTTACGCAATCTTGAGTCATTGAATAGGTGTGACCTCAGACAAACAGACCTGAGAAAAATCTTAGTTCAGAAAGGCCAAGGTCACCTACTACATCCCAGGCCATCACCAATCACCTTGACCTTTGTCTTGCCACTAGACTTGGATGACTTTGGAGGTAAGAATGAGGTTGATGACTTTGTGCAGCTTTGCTCCACTCACATCCAGTTCATGTGCAAGTCAAGACATCACCCTCATGATGGCATTGGTCCTCTTTGAGAACAAAGGACAAACAACGACAGCAACACAAATACCCAAAGTTAATGTGACAAACAAGAGGAACTTGTGGTACCAACACAAGGACAAATGTGACTTTATATGTCTCACTGAGACTTGGTGGGATGAAACATGTGTATGTATGTATGCATATATCTGTCTATGTATCTCCAAGGATGAAAATTATCTATCTATCCATCTATCTGTCTATCTATCTCAAAACAAACAGGATAGTTAGAAGAGTGGGTAGGACAGTAGGACAGTACTCCTGTCTCCACTAGCCTTAGTCATGGACCTCTAGAAAACTTCCCTAAGCTCTAGGTACTTTGCAGGTCAAATGATTCAGAAGATTGAAATAGTCACTGTCAAAAGTGAGTATAGAATGAGAAGGGCATTGTTTAAGAAGTGTACTGAGTGCTAACTCTAAAATGAAAGCCTAAGAAATTTGGTTCATCATATTTGAGATTTCCCTATAAGCTGCAATTTTTAAGGACTATTGTGACAATAACAAGGGGAAATTGTTTTTTGCCATGTTAATAATTACTGGTATTTACAGAGAGTCTTTAAATAAATGTATTTACACACACTAACAAAGTATTTTTTTACACATTACTGAATCTGACCCTCATGCAATACTGTCAGGTAAGCATAACAGACATCATCATCATCATCATTCTCATTTTATAAACATAAGAAAATTATAGTACAGAAAAGTCAAATAACTTGCTAGTGGTCCCACAGTTAGTGATGGTGCCAGAATTCTGACCCAGAAATCCCTTGGTCCCTCCAATTCTTCTGTTATATGGCAAATAAAGCATAATCTCTTGCTATCCATACAGACCTATCCCAGAACAGATGGATTTTAAAATTCTCCAACGTTATTTCACCATGTAAAGATACTTTTCATTTGCATAATGTTTTAAAGTTTTCAAAGCTCTTTCATATAAATTTTCTCATTTGAACCTCAAAATAACTTTATGAGAGTCAAAAGATCTGAATTCTAATCTCAGTTATGCCATTAGCTGATTATGTGGCCTTGGGCAAGTCATGCAAACCTTCTGGGTTCCAATTTCCTCATTTGCATAGTGAAGGGATTGGGCTAATTGGTCAGGAATGTGCCATTATGATTTCAAAAGAAAAAAAAAACAACAATCTCTTCCCTATCCCAGATGCTGTAAGGTCTCTTTCAATTCTAAAATTCATTGAGTCTATCTGTAATGTATCCTTAATATATCCCTTACTCCCCTTTCCATAGTCTTCATTTCATTCTTTGAGAGTAGAGACTTTCATTTTTTTGTATTTCTATCACCAGCATCTCGCATAGCACATAGCAGGCACTCAACAAATGTTTGACGACTGAATAAATGATTCCAACAAAACAGGACAACTCTTCATTACCACCACCAGCAACCTCCTCCTCATCCTGCTTGCTTTATTCTTAATGACTTTATTCACACTAATTCCCATACCAGGAATGCCTCATTTGGTTTCCTTCAGTTAAAATCCCTCCCTTTCCTCAGGGCCAATTCACATTCATTATCCTTCATGAATATTTCCCTTACAGGTAGCTTTTGTCCATATAAAATTGATTTACCTCTCAAATTCATCATGGTTCTTTGCTATCTACCTGGAGCTGTCCTTTGTACCAATCTCACACTCTCTTATATCATCATTATTTATGTAGTAGCTCTTTCTTCCATTTTATCTTAAGTTCTTTGTTATCTGGGAGTGTGCTTTGCCTACCTCTGCTTCTCTAGAGCTTTGTGCAGTCTTTAGTACATATTAGGTGTTAAGCAAATTGGATTGAAATCCTTAGAAACTGGGTTGTGAATCATTTAGTCAAAGAAATAACTGAGGATGCTAGTAAAATCTCACCAAAGTTGTCATGCCACACCCACTTTTTCTTAGGGAAGACAATATGAAAAATGTGGATTTATGATGATCTAGCAAACATCCAAGTACACCATGCTTTAATTTTCCTTTATTATCATATTTTTAATTTACTGTGGATGACTAACACTTATTAGCATTCTTTTCTGCTGGCACAGACACTGGAAGCTGTTTTCTGTCTGGAGCTTGCATAATCATGAAAGCAAATGTTTCCTTAAAACAATACACTAGTCAGGAGAGGAAATTTGGGGCGGCAAATCTAAAGAGATTTAGGAGCAGAAAATTCTGGTGTGGAACACTTTCCATTCCTCTTAGAAAGCTTACCTAGGTAGAGAATATGGGAACTAAAAAGTAATTAATTTTCATTAAATCATGATACAGCAATTCCAATATAAATTCCCCAACTAAATTTTCCAGCCCAGATGGCTTTTAATTTACTAGCAAAATATAGATAATTGGAAGTCAGATAGTAAACCCAGGGTTTTTAATTTAATTTGTGGGAGAGAAATCTTCAAACAGCCAACCAGCTGCACCGAGGGGGCCATAAACAGCCCTCCAAATGAAGTGTAAGGGATTAAAGATTGACAGGATCAGCCTGGCCAGCATCATCTAGAGGAAGCCTGTGCCTCCAGCACTGAAGCATCTGAAAAAAGGAAGAGTTCATCAACCATAGCCCAATTGAAATACAGAAAATGAAAGGAGGCCATCTATAAGAAGAGAGGGAAGAAGGGAGAAAGATTAAACTATGGTCATGAGTCAAAGTGGCAAATGCCTTACCCCTGTTTGAATCAGTAGGGATTGAGGTAAAAAATCAATATTGTGTTATATGAAAGGCAACTTGTCTCTTTTCCCATTCCATATCTCTCACCTACCTACTCTCACTCCACATTTCTCAATATAGAAAGGGAATGCCAACGGATCAAATGTAGTACCCTCCATAGAGATGAAAAAGTCTCACAAATAATATTATAACACAGAATGTTGTTATGGTAGTTAGGGTGGGACTTTTTCATTTTCTCTTTTAGAATGCTAAGGTAATCAAGTACCTCTGATGAGTCTTGACTTTCAAATTTAATAGCAAGCAAAGTGGACTTTTTGTTGTCTTTCGTTTTTTTGATTGAATCAAGAGTCTAGTTCCTGTAGGTTTGAGTCACATGGTTGTGACACCCTTTGACCCTGAAGAAGTGCATATAAACTCAGACAGTAGTGTTTTGCCTTTGGGGGCATACTCATTGAAAGAATTTTGGTTTGGTGACAAGACTCTGGGTAAGCCATTGAAGCAGCAACCCCAGCTTTGAAAACCCAGATGTTGGTGCTTCTTTGGTAACTATGTATTGTGATTTGGTTAGACAGAAATGTTGATCTGTTTATATTGTCTCTGTTTGTAATTTCTGTTTGTATTCTCTCTGAAGTTCAGGGTGCTGGCTTTTCCCCCTGACCTAAGTGAATGGTATATGTATGTTTAATTAAAGTAAGATTTTTAACCTCTTAAAGTTGCTTTCCTTAGAAAAGCAGATCAAAGAACCTATTATTTATATTTATACATATTCCTTATAGTAGTTTGTCTTTTATGTGATTTCTCCAATTTTCCACATCTATGGAAAACATTATAAGGATAAGGATAATTCATCACTTGAATTATAATAAACTACCTTATTCATTGGCAACAGAGAAATGTTACTGAGTTAAGGGAGATGGAGTGATAGTATAGGAAAATATAAGTTGAAAAAAAGTAAATAATGTATTTTATTGTAATTCAGCCCTTGTGTGTGCTGATCTTGTTGGTTTTACACAGCCGAGCATTGTTGTTACAGATGTCCATTTTCATAGATTACCACAGAATAATGTAGAATGCCCATCCCTGGAGAACTTTGATCAATTAACATCTTCTCTAGAGGGTTAAAATGTATATTCAAATCAATTCAGGAAACATTTTCTGTGTTTTAACCTTTCTTTTCCATCTACAATACTAAGGAATAGTGCCTGGCATGTAGTAAACTATAAATGTTTGTTGATTGACAGTTAATTGATGTTCAAGGCAGTGAGTCTGGCTTATTGTAGTTTAGTCATTTCAGTCATGTCCAATTCTTTATGACCCTGAATGGGGTTTTCTTGGCAAAGATGCTGGAGTGGTTTGACATTTCCTTCTCCAGCTCATTTTACTGATGAGGAACTGAGACAAACAGGTTAAGCTGACTCACCCAGGGTCACACAGCTAGTAACTGTCTGAGGCTGGATTTGAAATCAGATCTTCCTGATTCCAGGACCTGTGTTCTATCCACCACACCATCTAGCTTTCCTTGAACTTGGTTTAGGAGATACAACAATAAAATTAAAACAGTAACAGTCTTTAACCTTAAGGAGCTTACATTTTCCTGATGCAAATAGGAAAGGCCATCATATCCTTTGGGAGCCCTGATTAATGTGGGCAATTGGAGTTGTGTCCTTAGGCACTACAATTTTGAGGGTACCAATAGAATTATGCAGTGAGATTTTCTGCTTTCCATTCCATGCATTCCAGCAGTTTCTCAGATTTCCCCAGCCCCATTGCATCTTTTCTGAAGTGTAAAGTTTCCTTGTCACAGCTCTGACCTTCTATCAACATTGCTATTCCTCTTTACCTAAGAAATAACTCAAAAATTTGGGTCTAGTGCTATGTGCAGAGCCTCTAGAAAACTTTCTCTGAAAAGTTAGTCTGGGACATTATTGTTAAGAAATGGTAGCAATGGTTCCTATTTTATTTATGCTCCAAAAAATGAATGTGCTGCTCTTTATATATGGCTACTAAGCCATCACACAATTTGGGGGGGGGGTGGTATCCCTCTAGTCATAGCTCTGAATTTGTAGTGATCATCTATATTTTATTCTTTAGATGGTGTCTTGTACCATTTAAAGGACCAAAATAGCATGTTTTTGTAAGATGTTTGCTTGGATTATGGGTAGAGTATATGGCCTAGGAAGAGGATAAGCCAAATTGACCCTTTTGGTTATCATCTTCATCACTTGAATTATAATAAACTACATTATTCATTGGCAACAGAGAAATGTTACTGAGTTAAGGGAGATGGAGTGATAGTATAGGAAAATATAAGTTGAAAAAAGTAAATAATGTATTGTACTGTAATTCAAGTGGACATTAAATGGTCTGAGTAAGATTTTATTTTTCTGAACCAATGTAAAACTTTCTTGGATTGGCAATTACAGAAGTTTATGCTCAAGTACAAAGAAGCTCTGCCCACTCTTTCCCTGTCCATAACCACATTTATACATATTCCTTATAGGAGTTTGTCTTTTATGTGATTTCTCCAATTTTCCACATCTATGGAAAACATTATAAGGAGATTCTCAGTAACATGAACAGTCTCTAATTGCAAGATACTTCTCACCTTGTCATACTATCCTTACAATTCTTACACAATTTTTTTTCTGGCTTCTAGAGGTGTTTGTTTGCAGAGAAAATACCCCTCACAAGGCGTCTTTACACAGTGCTCACTCTTTCACTGTTGTACGAAAGCAACCTAGTGGGACACATAAAGAGCATGCTCAATCCAACCCCATTAATGAAATTAAGATGATGGATGAGGAATCACACAATAATTGAATGTTATTAAATAAGACTGGTTAGTATCCCTAAGTAAAAATACTTGATGATATAGAGGTTGTGTCTAAATCCTAAATCATCCCACTTGGAAATACGAATTATTTCCTATGCATATGCTTATCTTTAGAAAGAAGCTATAATGAACTATGGTAGTTAGAGCTCACTCACAGACTTGATGTTTTTCACATGGAATAAGTCGCCTCCTTTCTGAGTTCTCTGGAGTTTCATGTACATCAAAGGGGAGGAAAAATGTGCTTGGTAACTAGTATTGGAGTACACTTTCATTTTTTAACTTATTGTTTTGTTTCTTGCAGGGAAAATAAAAAGTTCCATGCTGCTCTGGGAGCTCTCAAGAACTTAACAAACTTTTTGTTGTTAGTTGCAACCATGCTCCAGAGTTTGTGGGTGGATATTTTACAATTTTGTGAAGGTAAGTCTTATGAAGCATTTTTTAAAAATCAAATGCACTGGTAGAAGATTCAGTGAAACTGTCTGTAACAAGGAATGAAAGTGAGACACTTTATAGCTTGCATGACCCTGGGCAAGTTGCTTGACCTCTGTGTACCCTAATCTACTGGAGAAGGAAGTGGCAAATCACTCCACTATCTTTGCCAAGAAAGGCACATGGACAGCATTGGTGTGCTATGGTCTATAGGTTCGTGAAGAGTCATACAGGACTGAACAACAAGAACAATGAAATAAATGGATTTGGTGATCCCCTAAGATCCCTCACAGATGTAAATATATGATCTTCTAGGAGAAGTTAGCTTCCATTCCACAACTAAGAGGTGAAAAAATATATTCTTTATTTCTTCAAAAATGATCATAATAAGGCTATATCACTATAGGCCAACTTGTAATGTTTATTCATAAAGATAAATGAAGACCTAGGAAGTTATTTATGACCTGTCCCTAATCAGAAACACTTCAACATCTGGTTGTGCTCATCATGGATGAACACCACATAGTAGCTGCTTAACAAACACTTGATTAATTGTTAACTTCACAATAATATACATCTTATTCAGG
The DNA here is from genome assembly GCF_011100635.1 of Trichosurus vulpecula. NCBI lineage: Eukaryota > Metazoa > Chordata > Mammalia > Diprotodontia > Phalangeridae > Trichosurus > Trichosurus vulpecula. The sequence goes on from NC_050573.1 coordinate 424,675,969, forward strand.
CCATGGTTTATATGGTGAAGAATTCCTTACTAACTGTACATGCTTGAATGACATTTAAGTTCTTTATAAGTTTAGCATCCAGACATTTCCCTTCCCCTTGTCCATGGGTCCCTAGAATGCTAAACCAGGCTATAGGTACTTTGAGAGTAATATTCCTCTCCAGTAAAATATCATACAGAGCCCAAATGACGTGTTTACTTTTACAAGCCGGTCAGAGAATAAGCTTAGTCCAAATAAAGGCATTTAATGAAATAGTATAATAATAAAATAAAAACATAACATTCCTCTCCCTCTCCATAAACTTTGAACTCATTCTCCCACAACTGCACATAATGTCATTGAGGAATATGGGAGGCTAGTAAACACACGTGGAGAAACAACTCACACCTCTGATGCAGCAGAAATGCTGATACCTTCTAGGATTGCCACAGTGATGCTCTCTGATCACCCTATTCCTGATCAGGGACTGTTTTCTAATGCTCTATATCAGATATTGTATCCAGTCGTCCCCACTCTGATATCACATCTCCATTTTGCCCTATGGGGTAGCATATCTCCACTCCAACTAGTCTTTAGTTATTCAGCTATCTTGAGTGCCACTGAACTCCCTTGTCCAATAGCCACTGTTCAGTTGTTTCAGTTGCATCCAATCATTCATGACCTGATTTGGCATTTTCTTGGCAAGGATACTGGAGTCGTTGGTCATTTCCTTTTTCAGCTCATCTTACAAATGAGGAACTGAGACAAACAGAGTTAAGTGGCTTGCCAAGAAACTAGCTAAGTGTCTGAGGATGGATTTGAACTCAAAAAAATGAGTCTTCCTGATTCTAAGCCCAGTGCTCTAACCACTGCACCCCCTAGCTGTCCCCAATATCCACTAAGGATACTGTAATTTGTTGCAAAAAACAGTGCTGGTTTTTTTAGCCACATCTACCATCCACTGGGGTAAGGAAGGGAGTATAGTGCTGTGCTTATTAAATCTTTTCCTTATAAAATAGGGCTACAACCTTTTTAGCCAATTCCTTCCTCCTCTTGCTATGCCTCAGCTATAGTCTCTGGATTAGGTGCAATCTTCCATGCCATATGCTACATGGGCCTCCATCCACTGTGTCAGGATGAAAAGAGGACCCAAGTTTGTAAACCTCTCCCCTGCCAGAAGCATTGCAACTGTCCTGAGTCAAATTTCTCAGTCAACAGAAAGGGAACTCTTCAACTCAGCCAGGTTACTCCTATTAGGTAACACTTGCTCAAGCATCTAAGGTCTCATTGTTGAATTCTCATTTGAATTATTCACTTTCTCTACTATATCCTCTGAGAATATGAGTTGAACACTCATCTGACTGAATGTCAGGAAACACATTTTAGTTCTTCATTCTAATCATGCCTTCCTGGCTGAAGTAAATATTCCTAGGGATCTACTTTCTCAAATAGAAAAGGAGATGAAGCACTGGCCCTGGAGTCAGGAGGACCTGAGTTCAAATCTGACCTCAGACACGTGACACACTTACTAGCAGTGTGACCTTGGGCAAGTCACTTAACCCCAATTGCCCTGCCTTTCCCCCTCCAAAAATACCCCCAAAAATACAAAAAAAAAAGAAAAGGAGATGAATGAAACTCTTGTGGGGAAATTATTCTTAACCTTTCCCATCATGTTCTGTTTTCTGTAATGACAAGGACTAGGGAAGCTGGAAAGACTGAAAACAATGGCAATTATGTCCTGTTCCATCTCCACCCCCTAGCAACAACCCATAGCCTAGCTTCTTTCTGTCTTTTCTCTGCTGGATTGCAAGGTCCTTGAGGGAAGGAATTATATCTTATTCAACTTTGCACCTCAATGTCTAGCATAGTGCTTTAAGCATAGTACATATTTCTGTAACATTTGTTAACATTAGCAAATATAATGAAATTTAAGTGAACGAATTTGTCCTCACAGGCTCTTGTAACATTGGGTATTGAGGTTGAGAAAGGCTCAGAAATGTCTGCTTCCGCCTCCACTAGACAGCTCTCCCAATTTCACTCTACTTCCACTAGCAAAAAGTAAGATCTAGAAAGATAAGATATCAGCCCCACATTAAAGGGACCTTCCAAGCTCTGAGATTTGACATAGAATAATGGAATATTGGAAATAGAAGGGGCTTTAGGGTTCATCTTCCCTACCCATATGTCCCTTATCCTTAAAATGAAGCCCAAGGAACTGAAATGAATTAAATGAAGTCGCACACCAAGTCCCGACAGCCAGGACAAGAATTCTGATGTCCTGACTCCTAGTCTCATGCTCTAATCAGTCTACCCAGGAGCACTATACACCAGACTCTGAGTTAGCACCCCCTGGTTTTATGCTTCTATGGCTTTGGTGACAGCAGTGGGACAGGTAGGAGAGGTATATATATATATATATATATATATATATATGCAGATACCCAACAGATTAAAGAAGCATTACAGTTTTTTTTGGGGGGGTTGTTGTTGTTCATTTTCCAAATAGCCCATTTGGTGTACAGCAAATATTACTGGACAACATTAACTAATATGATTTGAGAATATAACAACTGTCTGTTTCTATCAGATAATACGTTGACAATTTTAACCAATACAATAATATATTAGTATAAACTAATATTCATGCAGTAAGTAGAAGAGGTTACATTTGTATCTAATGCCTTGAAACCACAAAGTATCATTATAAAAATGCTAAATAGAACTTTGATTTGTAATTAGTCATCATGCATTTATTCAGAAAAAAAATTAAAATAATGTAAACGCATAATTCTCATTGATAAGAAGCAGGCCATGGAACAAAGAACCACCTTGTTACTTCAGCCTTTAGGGATTCTGCTTAAAAAAGTGGGGGGAGGAGTCTCTGGGGAAATACATTACTTCTGAGCTTGAGGTTAACACTTTCTTCAGTCCACAAACCAGAGCATATGATTGTTGAGAATTGCCCTCAGTGGTAGAGGGTTGTGTTGAAGAAGAGTAAATGATTAACTCCCCAGTTTTCTCCCTGCTGCTGACCCCAAATGCTTTACTTAACTTGCTGATAAATTCTCAGTGGCCTGAAAGAAAGAACTCTATTTTGCCTTCTGGATTTGCTTTCTGGAATCCTGCTGAAGTCAGATGAAATGGCAAAGTTCATTTAAAGTACTGTGTAATTAAATACATACTTGTTACCCTGTTAGAAATGCACAATTAGTTATGAAGTGTAAAAATTAAATAATCTTGTGTTTTTTACAATGTGATGAGACCAGAGGACAAGATTATAATTAAGGGGGTTTCTAATACAGAATTAAGTGAGAAAGTAAAGACTATTGCCTGTGATAAATCACTACAACTTTTTAGTCCAGTTTCCCTCATTTATTAAATTAGGGATTGGACTAGATATAAGATACCTTCTACTTAGAATATTTTATTATTTATTTATACAATGCTACCTTTTATGTTCAGTCAGATTGGCAGTAAAAACCACTAATAAAGAAAATTATAACAATTCAAGGATATCTTGGGATCCTTCTCCCATATATTTACATGCAATATGATGTCTTTCTTCTGAAACTTACTCCTACACTCCCCTATCCATGCAATATCATTCCATTAATGCTGATAATATTTATTTGCTTTGTGACATATCCATGGAGAACACTTTGGAAGAGCGTTTAGCAGATTCTCTTCAGTCAGCTCACATATGAAGATGGTGTACTTTATTTAGCTCACATTATTAGTCAAGGTCACTCCCCTGTTCAAACATCTTTAGCAGTTCCCTATTGTATTTAGGATATAAACTTTTCACACTGACATTTAAAGGATTCCAAAGTCTCGCTTCTATTTACATTCAGATTACTTGTTTTCATAAGTTTCATATTTCAGCCAAACTGGCTGAAAAGCTCTTCTCTGACACGTAGAAAATAGCTCTATGTCATTTCCCATGTCTTCAACTTTGAATTGGTTGTTCTCTGTGCCTGGAACACACTTTCTCCTCATCTCTACCTCCATGGTCACTACATTTTCTGAAGGCTCTAAAAGGAAAGTTATTACCACCAATGTCCTTGACATTGTCAAGTCATTCAACACTGGAGATAAACTTGGATACATCTATGGAAATTAGATTAAATAAGATTTATTTACATCTGCTTTGTTGCTGAAGTCTGAGGACCTTTCTATCTAACTAGTAGCTGAAACCTCCTATGTTGCATGTCTCCTTCTATTAGAATCTGTGGTCTTTGAGAGCAGGGGCTATCTTATTTTTCAATTTATAATCCCAGCACTGAGTAGTGTTTTGAACACAGTGCTACCTGGCTTGCCAAACAAAAATTCCCCTCCTTTGGGAGCTCCACAAGGTGAATGATATCAGATCATTGTTCTCTACTTAAGAGCATGTGGCTTCTTCTGCAGGGGGTGTGTGATTTTTCCTTTTTATCTAATTCAGTGACTTAATAGGACCACCAAGTCAGCTAAAGTCTTTCCTTGCTTCCGGGTGAAAAAACATTTGCCATGCTTGGGAAAATACAATTTCACCTCCCCCAAGTCTTTAAAAAGCAAAGTGTATCTCAACATTTCCACCCCCTTGCTTCCCCAAGCCTTTTCTAGGATAGAGTTGTGCAAGGGAAAGGAGACCACCCCCCCCTTCCTAATTAAGAAAAACTTGAACTGTTTGCTCAGGATATATACTATGTTATTGGAGAGCAAAATTTCAAAGTTCAAGTGCCTTCTTACAGGAGATAGAATAAGAAAAAGTTGGGGACAGTCAACTGACTCTATGTCTAAAAATAGCCCACCTCTATCAGGTAAATTAGGGAAGCTAAATGCTGCAGTGGATAGCTTACTGGGCTAGGAATCTGTATGACTCATCTTTATGAGTTCAAATCTGAACTCAGACATTTACTAGCTGTGTTACCCTGGGAAGTCATTTAACCCTGTTTGCCTCAGTTCCTTATCTATAAAAATTAGCTAGAGAAGGAAAAGGCAAACCACTCCAGTATATTTGCCAAGAAAACCCCACATGGAGTCACAAAGAGTTGGACACAACAACTCAACAACAATAACAAAATCAGGTAAGTCCTCCTAGAGGATGGATCCAAGAAATCACTGGAGGGGAGAGCCCTCCTCCTTCCTACAGCAGAACCAATTTATCATTTGCAGCTACTAGGAGAGGAAACACCCAAGTTCAATATCGAGGGTATTATGACATCTCCTGTTTTCAAAAGTACATTCCAGAATTCAAATGTGCCAGGTGCCTAAGGATCATATAGGATATGGAAAAAAAAAAAGTAAACGTGATAGTGCAGGCCTAATCTCAGACTTGCTTCTCAGGAAAGTTAGTTCCCTTATTAGAGATGATGATTCAGGAGGAAACAGTAAGAAAAGTTATGTTCTGTGCACATATTGGTGGCTGCTGTGGAGGCAGACCTAAGTGGCAATGCAAAGCCAGAGAATAAATAAGTAACACCTATAGCAAGCACAGATCTCTTGCCTTGAGAAGGAATAAAAGGGCCAATATAATCAGTCTGCCAGTAACAGGCAGGCTGATAACTACACAGTATCAGCCAATGCTGATCTTTCAAAGGTGGAAGCAGCACTAGGAGCATCATTAAACAGAAGCTGCCTTGTCTTTGTTTTCTTTGTCCTGCCCACCTCCTTGTGGGGCCCCATTTCACCACTTAATCATGATGGGTTCCACACTGTCATAAGAGCCTGGGGAGAAGCTGATGGAAAGCCTGCTTTAAATCTGCTAGGGCTATTGCCTCTTCCAGGTCCCATTGGAAAGAGACAGACTTTTAGGTGACATGAAAAATAGATTGTAATAGACTTTTGAACTTTTTTTTAATATGTGGGAACATGATTATCATTCTTGTTATGAATTACACTGATTATTAACTTGTTACAGATTACATCCAGAATTACCTAGATCCTCTCTATCCATACTATTCCCCAAAGCTTAACTGAAAAGAAAGGACCCTTGATTTTCAAAGTGTTGACCTCCTACTGCCTACCTCTCATATGAACCACCATCTGATGTTGGCCCTGTAACACTGTGGCCAATCCATTAATGTAGTAGTTGATATCAGTGCCCTGAGGAAGTGGGACCTCTTCTAGATCTTTGACCACCAAACTAAGCAATATGAGGAGAATTCAAATAATCCTGAGGAAGACTGATGAAGGCATATTGAACTCTATCCCAGATAAGAGCAAAATGCTCCTGATTAGAATCAGCCATGGGAATAGAGAAAAATTCAGCTAGCCAGATCAATAATCTCATCCCATTGACCCAGGACTGGGGCTACCTGGCCCACCACACACACAGGAACAGCCACAATACCTGGCAAAACCACTTTAAATATAGCTTCCTATAGTCCTCTGTAAATCATGACACATGGTCTGCCTTCTTCTCTATTCATGCAGGGTTATTAAAGGGCAGTTTATGCAGCAAAGTACAATAACCTCCTTCATCTTGATCATTAGAGAGGAGACTCCATTCACACCCTTTTGAACATTATATTGTTTAATATTAACTACACAGGATGCTTCTATCCACAATAACTGATACTGAAGTTAGGCCCAGGTGTCAAGGAGAAGATATGAAAAGACAAATAGCATTTGTGCATGTTAAATCAGGGCTTTCCAAAATGCAGTGTCAGTGTGATTTATGCAGCCCCCCTTCACGCACAGAAATTTACATAAATGCTTTAGTAAACAAAGCCGAGCTACCACAGGGCTCTCACTAAAATGGCAAATTAAAATATGTTGTCTATTGTTTCAATAAAATCCTAAGGTTGGACAGCCCTGTGTTATATCTTTGTATAAGTTATATCCTCACCCTGTGTATCATTGTATATGTTATATCCTCACTCTATCCCCCACTCTAGTAGAACAGAAGTATTGGAAGTTTGGAAGCTTTGATGTTCTAACAAGTTATTCTAGGGAGTGGTATGGCCTGTGGAAATGCTGATGAGGCAAAGGGGACTATAACTACTGTGCCCACCATCTTCATAAGGCAGTATTGCCTTGGGCAGAAGTATTGTAATGGCAAGCAAAGTGGGGCTTTTGTTGTCTTTTGTTTTGGCGTGCTTCTCAGCACTAAGGCAATCAAGTACTTTGATTGAGTATTGCCTTTGTAGGAAGTCCCACACCCTTTTGCTAATTAGGTGAATAGAGGTGTGAAGCCCTCTAGAGATGTGAAGCCCTCAGGCCCTGAGAAAGGGTATGTATACTCTGATCTTAGCATTTTGCTAGGGGCTCACACACTGGAAGTGCTGTGTAAATTGACCAGATGAGACTCTGGGTAGCAGTGACAGAGCCCCAGCTTTGAAAAACCCAAACGTTGGTGCTTCTCTCTCTGGTAACTATGTACGCAATGTCTTGGACAGATGGCTAAAAGTCTGTCTGCTGATTTGTGTTATTTTGGTCTGTTTATGTAATTTCTGCTTGTAATTTCTGTTTGCGTTTTATCTGAAGTTCAGGGTGTTGACTTTTCCCCCTGAACTAAGTGAATGACATATGTATGTTTAATTAAAGTGAGATTGTAAACTCTTTAAAGTTGCTTTGCTTAGAAAGGTAGATCAAAGAACCTGTGCTGGTAGCCATCCTGTATGCTGGTGTTATTGGCCTTACACAGCCACAGTAGCTGCAAGTAACATTGTTGTTACAGGTATATGAACCAAGCTACCATTTTTTCCAACACCTAATGAATATTATCTTGTACTGTGTTTCCTTGACCTGTTTCATGTTGATTTTCCTGGCTTTGATAATTGTTAAACACTCTTTCTGGGATTTGGGATTTGGTTAAACACTGGTTTAGCCCCATCACAGCATTATTTTCCCTCCCTGGATCCTGCTGATTGCCCCCAAACACCAGCCCATGTTTTCCCAATCTCTCCTAGAGGATAATGAGGAGATATAAAGGCAGGTGTATGGACAGTCTGTTGTTGTTCTACATCGAATCACATGTTTATTATCACATGACAAACTAAGACGTGTGAAGAAAATAAAATGGCTTTTTGGACAATGAATATAGCAAATCCATGATCACAACTATCTATGCAGAATAGGATGCAATCTACGCAATCTATCCTCCCAATCTATGCAGGCAATCCCTCTGATGTCTCTTCTGATAGTTTATGACTAAAACACCTGAGTTAGAAAGTTCCTTAGTAATAGGAAAGAGCCTAATTTTATATTTTTGGTGACTTTCCGTAAGTGAGATGTAGGTGCTGTTTGTATTTTTAAATTGCAATTTTATTCTTTTGGGTGATCTTCTATTGTTTCTTATGAATAAAAGATTCTAGAATAATGATTACGTCGATCTCTTCTGTTTTCCCCCTTTCCCATTAGTAGCCTTAAATGTCATGAGTCTATTCTATGCTGGCAGTCCTACCCCCTCTCATTTTTCCTTCAGAGTTTTCAGGAACCAAGCCTAATCTCTATTCTTTTCCTCCTTACAGAACCTTTGCCTTACATGCTCCCTATAATTTTCACATAGCAATATTTCCTTGAGACTTTCATCTTCTTTTATTTTTATGAGCTTGTATAACATAGAGCTAAGTTTTCAAGCACTCCAGGCTTCATTACTAATTTTATCAACCAGGTTCAGGTTCAACCAGAAATGGAAAAAGTAATTTGTGATGAACAACCTTCATTCTTAATATTTTTTTTTAATTTAAGAAAGGAACTAAAATAGAAACTGAGTAGAGGTTTTGTGTTTCCTTTCTGTAAAGCCCTAGCATTTGTTTGGATTTTCTTGAAGCAGTCATAATCACTCCATCTTTGCTATTGATTCCTTTCCTTTCTGACTCCCCTCACGTTGCTACATTTAATCTCCCCTTTTTTTGACCTACTCCACTTTCTTCCTGTCCTTGGTCAACAAACATTTTCAAATCCCTATTCTAAAAATCCACAATAAGTTTCTTTTGACTTTATCAGTCCCTCAGTTTTCCCCCAAACCACTCTCCTCTTTTCATAATCAACACTTCCAAAAAAGCAATCTCAGTAATTCTACTGCCTCACCATTCATCATTTTCCCTTGAAATCTGACATCTATCCCCTAACATTCTACTAATTCTGATCTCTTAGAGGTTCCTGAGGGCCTCCACCACCAAATTCACCAATCACCAAATTAAGGGTCATTTTCTGAAGCCTCATTCTACTACTTTTCATTTTGTCTTTGCGTTCCCCGTACCTAGCATAGCCCCTTTTACATAATATGCAATTAGTAAATAGTTACTGGATTGGATTCAATTGAATCAGTCTATGTGGAACATTTTACACTTTTCAATGTGTAGTACTTTACTAAACCCTTTTCTCTTTTGGTTTCTGTGATTCAAAACACTCTCCCTATCTCCCTTCTATCTTTATCCTTTATACTTCTGAATATCTATCAATAGATATTCTTCATCTTTCTAATTTCTGAACACCGGTATTTCCTAAGATTTTGTCCTGTTTTTGAAACAAGTCTTTTTTATGATAATGAAAAACTGAAAAATAAAGGGACTCTCCTCATTTGAAGAATGACTGAATAAACTGTGAGATATAAATGCAATAGAAAACTATTGAGCTAGAAGAAATGAGGAAACATGATTTAAAGAGGTACAGAAAGAGTGGTATGAACTGATGCAGGGTGAAATCAGGAGAAGCGGATGAATGATTCATAATACCAACATTACAGAAATAAACAGTATTGACTACTTTTATAAAATGATGAACAAAAATAAGTAGAGCTCGCACGATAAGAACAACCTTCTAAAGATAAATAACTTTGGAAACTGTAAGAACTATGATCAATGCAAATGACTATCCATAATTCTAGAGGACTAATGATGAAAGATGCCATCCATGACAAAATGGTGATGGATTTAGGGTGTGGAATAAGACATACAGTCAATGTAAGAATGTTTTCCTTGATCATATCATTTATATACATTTGTATATGTGTGTGTGTCTTTGTGTCTATGTATACATAAATACATTAACACATATATACACATACATATATTTGTTACAAGGAATTTGTTTTTCTTTTCTCTACATGTTTCTAGTGGAATGGGGGTAGGAGAGAAAGAAAATGGATTTCTATTAATTTTTAAAATAGGAAGGTGAGGAAAGGCTACAGATGTGGAATTTTGTATATTCTTTAAGATGAAGGAATATATATTCTTTTTGTTAATTGCATTAGTTTTTTGTCAGAGCTCTCTTGCTGAGTTGTGGTAAAGTGTAAAGGTTTGAAAACAAAGTACATTAATGAAACCTAAAAAAAGATTCTGACATTAGCCATCATTTCTTTTAGCCTATACATTCTCCCTCAGCCATTTAATCTATTCAGTTCAATATTTACCAAGCACTCGTTATATATAAGCACCTATGTTGGATGCTGTGACTACAAAGATAGAATTGAGATAGTCTTTGCTCTCAAAGAGCATTATTCTACTGGGGAATATAACATGTACATGAGTAAGTATGACTAGAGTTGGAGAGGAGTAGAAGTGAGCACACTGCAGGCCCCGAAGGACAACCTGTACAAAGGCAAAAAGACAGGAAGTAAAATTCAGTAGGACCATTTGGCTGGTCCCATGGAGGGGAGTTATATAAATATACTGTATAGCTCAAAAAGCAGATGTGATCTATATTTTGGAGGGTTATAAATTATAGATCGAAAAACTTCTATTTTGCCCTTGAGACAATAGAGAGCCAGCGAATGACTGTAAACAGAGAAGTAGAATGGTCAATCCTGCTTCTTAGGAAAATTAATTTGATAGTTGTATACAGGATAGCTTGTACAGAGGAGAGGCTGGATACATGGGGAAAAATTGGGAGGTGATTTCAGTAAACCAGGTAAGAATTGATAAGGAACAGAAATACATGAATGGAGAAAAGCGGCAAAAAGAGAGAGAGAGAGATGCTGTGAAGGTAGAAACTACATGCCTTGGCAAATGATTGATGGAGGAGTAAGAGATAGTGAAGAATCAAGTTATAATCAGGTTGTAAGCCTGGATGACTGGAGCGATCGTGGTGCCCTCAATAGAAATTGGGAAAATTGTAAGAGAAAATAGCTTAGGAACAGTTTTTAATGGAAAAACTATGTTGTTGTAGAGATGCCAATGAGACAAGCTGAGACCAGAATTCAGTGATTAAATGAGATCTGATTATGTAGATTTGGGAATTATGTGCTATATTAGGAAGGCAGAATTTATGATTTCAAAGAGAATCTCATATGTGCCTAAAAGGTCCGGAACCGCAGGATATAAGGAATTCTCTAGGCAGAAGGCAGGAGAACTAAAGCATGTATTTACACTCCACAGTAACAGTCCCACAAACCAGCGTCCCCTTTTTGATATTTTCATCAAAAGCTTCCAGGCCCAATAAGTCCGCCTCACAAGAGTAACTAGGAGGCCACAGAGAAGCGAGATGGTATAAGGCAAAATCGTATACATGCTTCCCCTCTACGGTAAGAAGATTACCCACTAGCCTCTAGTCAGCTCTGCTACCGGCAGCTCAGCTTCGGCTGTAGGCGTCTCTGGCTCCAACCGGAAAAGGAAAGGAGGATCTTCAAGCTGTCCTCTCCCCTCTTATAGAGTTTTTGACATCATCAAGCGCCGCCTGAACGACCAGGGCCGATTGGTTCTTGACTTGGCCCCTCCCCCAGCGTAGACCACGTTAACACACCTCCCCTCAGCCAGCGCCACGACTCATCACACAGGAAGCTCTGGTCCTGCCCCGGAAGAGCAAGCCCCAGCATCCAGGGAAGCTCAACGAGGCAAGCTGAGTCATTCAAAGAAAACAAAGTCCATTCTGGCTACATGTGCATCTAAACCAAAAGGGATTTCTGACATCCCTGAGAATGTATAGAAGAACAAAAAATAGCTCAGGACTACTCTTTGGAATGGGAGTCAATGGGAGACAATGTAGACAGTTTTGGAGTAGAGGAAAAGAGGAAGTTTGTGGTATAAGGGATGTGGTGGTTCTCTGCTGAGAGGGAAATTTGGGTAGACAAAAGACAGATTGTAACAACCTAATTAATCAGAGAAGAAGAAGAAAAAATCACTTCAAAAATTATCCCTCTTTGTGGTATGATCTCTATCTGTTAATTCGGTCCTTCCTCCTGGACTGTCATCCTGACTTTTAGGCTGCCTGATGAGAACTTACAACTGGATGTTATATTAGCATCAGTTTAATACCTAACAAAGAACTCACCTGAAACCCTTCACCCCTGTGTAGCTCTTTTTAAGACTGACATCCCTATTTTTTGCAATAGTATCACAACATTCATAGCCACTTATCATAGAAAGAAACCAGTGGAGTCAACTTTGACTTTTATGACCACCTCATCTCCCACATCAAATGAATTTCCAAATCCTATCATTTTTTCCTTAACAATAACCCTCGAATGAGTCCCTTTTCCATTCTAGGTCACAGGACTATAGGACTATAGATCTAGAACTAGTCAATATATAATCCTCTCATTCTACAAGAGGAAACTAAAGCCTGAGGAGGTTAAGTGACTTGCCCAGGGAAACAGAAGTAGTAGGCACTAGTGTGCTCTTTCCACTGTAATACAACCATTTATGTGAATCACTCCTACCCTAGTGGGCAGTTAGATGGTACAGTGGATAGAGCACTGGCCTTGGAATTAGGAAGACATCTTCTATGATTTCAAATTTGGCCTTAGAGACTCACTTAGCTATGTAACACTGGGCAAGTCACTTAGCCCTGGTTCTCTCAGTTCCTCATTTGTAAAGCAAGCTAGAGAAGGAAATGGGAAACCCCTCCAGTATCTTTGTCAAGAAAACCCCAAAGTCGTCACAAAGAGTTGGACATGACTGAAAATGACTGAATAGTACCCTAACAAGGCTTTCATTACTTCATATCTAGACAGTGTGAAGTGGCAAGTGGGATCAAATGAATTCTAATATTTTCCTCAACTCTAAGAGTCATATTCAAGGGCTATTTCAATGGCCTACTAACTGATCTTCCTCTCCACCCTCATTCATTTTGCATATTGATCCTTGATTAATTTTCTTAAAGTACAGCTTTAATAGTTTTTCTCCCCTGTTCAAAATTCTCAGTTGATTTTTTAAACAAATTAATTTATTTTAGTTTTCAACATTCACTTCCATATGTTTTAAATTTTCTCTGCCTCCCTCCCCTCCCCCCACCCCAAGACAGCATGCAATCTGATATAGGCTTTACATATATGTATTCTTATCAAACAAATTTTCACATTAGCCATGTTGTATAGAAGAATTAGAATGAATGGGAGCCATGAGAAAGAAAAAACAAAACAAAACCAAAAAAGAGAGAGCAAATAGTATGCTTCATTCTGCATTCAGACTCCATATTTCTTTCTCTGGACATGGATGGTATTTTCCATAATGGGTCTTTTGGAGTTCTCTTAGATCTTTGCATTGCTGAGAAGAGCTAAGTCAATCAAAGTCAGTCATTGCACAATGTGGCTATTACTGTGCACAATTTTCTCTGGATTCTGCTCACTTCACTCAGCATCAGTTCATATGAGTCTTTCCAGGTTTTTCCGAAGTCTGCCTGTTCATCTTTTCTTATGGAACAATAGTATTCCATGATGTTCATATACCACAACTTGTTTAGCCATGCCCCAATTGATGGGCATCCCCTCCATTTCTAGCTGTTGGCCATCACAAAAAGAGCTGGTAGAAATATTTTTATACATTTGGGTCCTTTCCCATTTTTATGATCTCTTTGGCATACAGCCCTAGAAGCAGATGCATATTTTATAGCCCTTTGGGTATAGTTTCAAGTTGCTCTCCAGAATGGTTGGATCAGTTTGCAACTCCACCAACAATGACTTAGTGTTCCAATTTTCCCACATCTTTTCCAGCATATATAATTTTCCTGTTTTGTCACATTACCAATCTGATAGGGATGATGCAATATCTCAGAGTTGATTTGCATTTCTCTAATCAATAGTGATTTAGAACACTTTTTCCACATGACTATAGATAGCTATAATTTCTTCCTCTGAAAACTGCCTGTTCATATCCTTTGACCATTTATTAATTGGGGAATGACTTGTGTTTTTACAAATTTGACTCAGTTTTCTCAGTGGATTTTATAAGATAAAGACCAAATTTCTTAACCTGGCATTTAAAGTTTTATGCCATTTGAAGCTACCTAACTTTATGATTGCATGTGCCTACCCTCTAATTTCTTTCTGAAACCAGAAAACTGTAGTACTCACCATTACCTATATATATCATAAAGATAGTTTTCCTGTCCTTGTTCATATGATTCTCTCCATATAGAGTATCTTCAATCACCACCTTTGCCAGTCCAAATACTTCAATACCTAACTTAAGTGCTACCTTTTCCATGATCCCTTCCCTCATCACCCTAGAATGAAGACAGTTTGAGCTATACTGAACCTTTGTAGCATTTTGTTTGTAGAATGCTTATATCACTTTCAGGTATTATATCAATTATATATCAAGTATATATTGCTTATATCACTTTCAAGTATTTCAGTGGTTTGTGTATCATCTTATCTCTCATAGCAAATTTAAAATTCCTTGAGGGCAGGTTCTATTATTTCATGCCCTCATTGTTCTACTACAGAATTCAAACAACTCAGCACTTTGAACACAATAGACATTAAGCAAATAACTGAATAAAGAATGATGACAACAGTAATTATCTGTCTTCCACTAAAAGAATTTGTGACACGTGTTTCATGAGCACAACCACAAGAAGAAACACTCAGTACCTAGTGGGTAGGGAACCAGCATTGTGCTTCATGTGAGGTGGGTGGGGGTGATACAAAATTTGGTTAACATGGGACCTCTACCATTCAACTAGTATTCATTAAGTACCTATTATGTTTGAGGACCTGGCATCTAGGACCACCTGACACACAGTAGATGCTTAATAAATGCCTATTGAATGATTGGTGATACAAAGACAAAAAACGCATCAGTCCCTGACAGTCTATCAGGGGATTACTGTAGAGATTTCAGCTCCAAAGAGAGAAAATTATAGCATGTAATATTACACTTAAGCATACTAGAGGGCTAGAAGACAAAGGCCTTTTTTTTCACCTACATGAAAGAAGGATGTTGAAAACTGGGGGGATCAAGAAGGGAAAAATTTCAGCAATGTGAAGTAGACCCTGAGTGGAAAACTTTCTATTTTAATTGCCAAAAAGGGAAGCGCAGAAAGATCTAGTCCCTTGATTACAAAGATGAATGAATGTGCAAAAATGTAGACTAAAGTCAGGTGACCTGAGTAACCATTTCTTTTGTCAATTTTCCCAACCCCCAATAAAATGCTGTTAATGTAATTTCTTACTCTTGAATTTTAAATTAGACACACACACACACACATGATTCCTACATGTCCAAACCCAACTGTATTGCTTGAGGCCATGAGAGATGATCTGTTCTTCAGCAAGAAGAAGAAAGTTACAGCTGACTGTGATTCTACTTATCTACTACATAACTGGCTCTAGAGCCAGGAGCAGATGGCTAGAGAAGGAGAACTTACAGTTTATTCTCCAAGAATGGCCACCTGAGGGGCTATTATCACCAAACATTTAATTTCCACTTGTTCAGGCCTGAATAACTAGCTATATATTATAGAACCAAATTGTCTTGAATTAAATGAATCATAAAATGAAAAACATCATAATTTTATTTGAGAGTAGCCTTGTTATTCAACCCAGAAATGATCTAAAGAACCCCTAGTAACATTTCACCTGTTTTAAAGATCTTTAGGTACATTACATAAAGACTTAAGAGCTTTTTAAAATTTTTTTTTTTTTAAAAATCTCTTTGTCAACAGTTCTTACTCTATTTTTTTCATTTTGTATTCTTGGACTACTCCATCACCACCAGCACATGACAGAATAAGGATATTCTAATTCCTTCACCCATTACTCTCTATCCTGTGGGTCAAGCAAAACAAAATTACATTTTTATGCTCCCCAAAAGGACCAGCCAGAAATTAAGGACTGGGCTTGTTGGCAGTTAGTAAGGGATCCTGAGACAGCTTGTGGCAATCAGGTGATCAAAGGAAATAACTAATCAGGAGACTGCCATCTGTGTCTGTTATTGTAAATTGTAAAAACATGGTGTAACAAAAAAATAATAGTAATGACTTTTTGGGGTATTAAAATTTCAAAAATTACTCATGGGTTGCCATAGAGGTGATGGTCCGTTTACAATTTTTGTATTTTCCAGAAGACTAAAGAGTAACAAAATGATTATATAATATTCATAGTTTTGCTCTATGATTGCAATTAGATTGTCAATTATAAATAGTTTCATTTAAACTCAACATTTGCTTTCAGTATGCTACTCAATCAATGACATCTCAAGCCCAGGGAGAAAAAAGATTTATTGCAGGAATAATATCTGTATTGCTATGACATCACATGCATAGCTATAAGTCATTCACATATTGTTGGGGCCAGGAGACCAGGTTCTCAGGAATTCCTCCCTGCTTCCTTTCTATTGTTACCTGCTGTTTTTGTCCTGTCCTCTTCCCTTCCCATAGTAATTTTGTTTTTACTCTATAGCAAAAGTCACATTTCACTTTAAGGCCACCCAACTGTTAAAACTAAACTTTAATGGAGTTGTCTTGATAAGGTCTTATATTTCAAAACTAGTCTGCTTTCCTTCTCTTATTCTCCCTGTCTTCTTTCATCTGTCTCCATGTCTTTGCTCATACTTCCCCAAATAACCCCAAATGAACTACTCCCAAAGCTACACTTGCCAAAGTTTTCCCTTCCTTCTTGGGTCTCCTCAGATACCACCTTCTCCATGAAACCTCATATTCCCTTCATTGAAAATGATCAATGGAAGAGCCAAGAGAAAGAAGTACAGGCCAGGGCCCAGCTAAACTCTCCAGACATTTTCCTCCAGATAACTTTAAAATAATATCTCAAATTAAATTTTCAAATGGCAGAGCCAATGAAAGGTCATAGGGAAACATTTATCTAGGCTAAGACAATTTAGGAGGTTTGCAGGAAAGGTCTGTCATAGTGGGGTGGGTACAGGCCCAGACCACAGCAAGATCAGAAAAGTTGGGCCTTGGAGGCTGTTGGGACAGTAGTAGCAGCAGCAGCAGCTTGAGGAGCTCTCAGCCCAGAGAATAAAAGGGGGTCAGATAACTGGTCAAAAAATTATTACAGGAGACCCTTTGCTGGCAATGGGTACAGTTGGTGCTGATTGGCAACTCTATTTCCCATAAGCAGTTCTAAGCCACAGTTCCATGGTGAAAGGAAGTCCTTGCAATAGGTATATCAAGGGAGCAGGTGCCCTGCTCACAATTCCATGGCTAAGTGTCAGCACTCTTCTTAGCCATGCTAACTGGATCAAAGAACTCCTGGATGATTTTTTAAAAAGAAGTAAGTGTGGTAGGAAGGAAAATTGGGAAAAGAAATGAGAGTGATGCAAAAAATTATAAAAAAGACAATTAACAGCTTCGTAAAAGAAGTACCAAAAAATACTGAAGAAAATAACACCTTAAAAAAGAGAATTGGCCTAATGGTAAAACAGGCACAAAAATTTTAAAAGCAGAATTATCCAAATGGAAAAAGTTACAATAACTCACTGAAGAAAATAATTCCTTAAAATTTAGAACTGGGCATGTGGTAGCTAATGACTCCATGAGATATAAAGAAAAACTAAAAAAGGCAAAGGAATGAAAAAATAGAAGAAAATGTGAACTATCTCATTGTAAAAACAACTGACCTGGAAAATAGATTGAGGAGAGATAATTTAAGAATTTTTGGAATTCCTGAAAGCTGTGATCAAAAAGAAGAGCCTAGATATCATTTTTGAAGAAATTATCAAGGAAAATTGCCCCAATATCTTAGATCCAGAGTGCAAAATACAAATTGAAAGCATCTACCAATCATCTAAAACTCCCAGGAACATTATAGCCAAATTCCAGAGCCTTCAGGTCAAGGAGGAAATATTGCAAGCAGCCAGAAAGAAATCATTCGAATATTGTTGAGCTATGGTCAGGATCACTAAAGATTTAGCAGCTTCCGTGGTAAAGGAGCAGAAGGCTTGGAATATGATATTCTGGAGGGCTAAGGAGCAAGAACTACAACCAAGAATCACCTATCCAGCAAAATGAAGTACAATCCTTCAGGGGAAGGGGGGATGGAAATTTAATGAAATAAAGGATTTCCAAGTATTCCTGATTAAAAGACAAGAGCTAAATAGAAAAACTGACATTCAAAGAGAAGACTCAAGAGAATGACAAAAAGAGAGATGTGAAAGTGTAATCATCAGGGATTTGATAAAGTTAAATTGTTTACATTCCTATATGGGAAGATGATACCTGTAATCTCTAAGAACTTTATCATTAGTAGGGTAGTTAGAAGGAGTCTATCTAGACAGGGGGGATGGGTGTGAGTTGATTAGGTTGGAATGATCTAAAAAAAAGGGTAGGGGTGAGAAAAAGGGATGCATTGGGAGAAGGGGGAAGGGAGATGCAGAATGGGGAAAATTTTCTCACATAAAAGAGGTACACAAGGAAGAGCTTATATAGGGGAGAAAAAATGGAGGGGATGTGATGGTCAGTGCTTGAACTTCACTCTTATCAACATTGGCTCAAAGAGGAAAGACAATATATACACACTCAGTGGCATATGGAAATCTATCAACCAATAGGGAAATAGGAAGGATAAGAGATACAGAAAGGAAGGGATGATAACAGAGCAGATTAAGGAGGGCAATAGTCAGAAACAAAACAGACTTGAGGAGAGAGATGAGAGAGGAGAGAGGAGAGAGGGAGAGAGAGAGGGAAAGAGGGAGAGGGAAAGAGGAAGAGGGAGAGGGAGAGGGAGAGGGAGAGGGAGAGGGAGAGGGAGAGGGAGAGGGAGAGGGAGAGGGAGAGGGAGAGGGAGAGGGAGAGGGAGAGGGAGAGGGAGAGGGAGAGGGAGAGGGAGAGGGAGAGGGAGAGGGAGAGGGAGAGGGAGAGGGAGAGAGAGAGAGAGAGAGAGGGAAACACAGTTAGTAGTAAGAACTGTGAATGTGAATGGGATGAGCTAACTCATAAAACAGAAGCAGATAGCAGAATGGATTAGAAACCACAATCCAATAATATGTTGTATACATGAGTCACATATGAAGAAGAAAGTCACACAAGATTAAAATAAACAGCTGGAAGACAGTATATTCTGCTTCAGCTAAAGTGAAGAGGGCAGGGGTGTCAATCATGATTTCAGACAAAGCAGAAGCCAAAACAAACATAATTAAAAGAGATAATCAGAGAAACTACATTTTGCTGAAAGGTAGCAAAGACAATGAAGTAATAAAAAAAAAAAAAACTTTAAAACGATATATACCATTTGATCCAGGAATGCCACTATTAGAGCTGTATCTCAAAGATATCAAAGGAAAAGGAAAAGGACCTATATGCATAAAGTTATTTATAATAGTTCCTTTTGTGGTAGCACTGTATTAGAAACTGAGGGGAAACTCTTCAGTTGGGAATGGCTGAACAAACTATATAATTGTGTTTAATGTTAACACAATGGGAAGATCTTTTCCATCATTGATAGGCCTATGTGACCTACTTTGAGCCCCTGAGTCACATGGGCCTATGGTGGGAGGAGCTTGCTGAACAGTTGGAGCAGGAAGGGGTGGAGCAGGAAGTGAGTGGTTGAGACAGAGCAGTTAGAGCCTGGAGAGAGAGGGCAGGCAGAGCAGCTAGCATGAGTGAGAGGGAGTGATTTTGCTTATAGCAGCTTGTTTGCGGGGAGGCCTGATGGAGGGAAAGCTTGGGGAGGGCAGTGCTCTCTGCATTGGTAATGTGTATAGACTTCTTTATTACTAGGATGGCTTTGGTTTTCTGGTGTTTGAATAAATGTCTTTATTTGATCTTTGAGCTAGAGAATCTGTTATATCTTGTGATTCAAACCTGTAAATGCACCAGAATATTCATAGCAGCTACTGTGGGTATTGCATTGATGATACATTGTGATAGACTACTATTGTGCTGTAAGATATTTCTTATGTCAAGGTTTGGGGTATTTCAGAAAAACATGGCAAGACTTATATGAACTGATGCAAAGTGAAGTAAGTAGAACAAGGAGACCATTTTGCACAGTAACAGAAATGTTTTAATGATGATCAACTGTGAAAGACTTAACTACCCTGATCAATATAATTTTTCAAGACAATTCCAAAGCACTTGTGATGAAAAAATGATATCTTCCTCCAGGGAGAAAACTGCTGAACTCTGAGTTCAAACTGAACTATAATTTTCTCACTTCCTAATATTTTTTGCTTTGTTTTGTGATATGTCTAATATGGAAATATGTTTTACATGATTTCACATGTCTAGTTAATATCATATTATTTGCCTAAGTGAGCAGGGAGATGTGGGAGGGAGGCAGAAACTTTGGAACTCAAAATTTACAAAGAAAAGAAAGTTAACTATGAAGAAGAAAGAAAGAAAATGATCATTCCCCTTCAAATTGAATAGAATACTTTTGCAGATATCTCATATTCTTCCTTCCCATTTCCATTTCTTTCTTAACCTTGGTTAGGAGGTAAACTCCTTAAAATCACGGACTCTGCCATGCCTTTCTTTGCATTCTCAATGCCTAGGATATTCCCAGGGTTTTGAGGCCTAGGTGATAGATAAAGGGGTGCTAATATGTCAGAAGATACAGTCAGCACATGCCAAAGTTGGTTTTTAAAAACTGCAAGAATATATGTGTGTATCAATGTATGTAGGTATCCATAGATGGATGATGGATGATGAATGAATCTGACAATATGTCTTATAGAATGTGGGAATGTCCCAAGGGCTCCAAGCCTGTCCCACCCCCAATGATAAGGGCAGTCAATAATCAATATAATATTTAAAAGAATTCCAAAATATTTAGAATTAATTTCTTAGGAAAAAAAATGATCACCACTGACGGAGTCCACTATTGGAATACAACCATTAAGTTACACCTTTCTGAAGAGCCAACTATCTTCCACACTGCCCTCACTTTGAAAATCACCCAACAAAATTAATTTTTTATTAAATTCTTAAAATTATGATAAAAAATTTTGCTCAGTTGCACTGAATAATTAGTTACTATGGATAATGCAGACATATTGCCAGAATCTTCTACCAGATTATTTTCAAACATTCTGCTTGTCTTTTAGCAGAAATACAAACCACAGGTGGGCAGTCTGTAACAACTAAATAACAAAACAAAGATTATGCTAAAACACCAAAAGCTGGCTGACATCTACAACATGGAAGAATAGCTGCTATTTCAGTATTAACTACAAGTCTGTTTGATTTCCCTAAGAAGATTTGCCTTCATTTATTAGTGACTGATGAATAAATAAAATTGTATTTGAAGGATACTTATATTTTTTCATTTCTAGTTGTTTGTAGATTCTCACATAGTTTTCCTAGTTTAACTTAAGTAGTGAACATCTGGCTATTTTATCTTTTCCTGGTGGATGAAAGAATGCCCAGGAACAGGAGATATGGAACATAAACTCTCTCAAATCAAGCTCAGCTCCTGGTCCAAACCAGAATTCTCCTTCTCTATCTTCATTAATCCTGAACTGCCATTCTCTCAGTCCCAGGTTCAAAATATTATCCTGGACTCTTTTTTTCTCCTCACCCCTCACTCTATCAAATCATTGCTAAATCCTCTTTCATTCTTGTTTTTGTATGAAAAGTAGCTAGCATAAAGCCTGACATGTATTACATACTTATCATTTTTGAAATGTATGCTGACTTTTTCACAAACTCTCACATTCATAGCCTTGTTTTTTTAAAACTTTTTTTTGTTTTATATCACCTAGATTTCCCTTGTAACTTTCCCTCTCCATCTTCCCAGAGAGCCATCTCTTACAGCAAAGATTTTTTTTTTTACGGGAGAAAAAAATTCATCAAAAACTGATTAACATACTGAAAGAAGCCTGATGTCATATGCAATGTTCCAAACTCATGAACCATCCCTCCCCACAACTCTGAAAAAGGGAGAGGGGAAGCAAGGTGCCCTATCTATTTTTTGAAGCCATGCTTGTTTTTTATTTTTAATATTTTTTAGACCATTCAGTTTCCATTGTTTTGTGGTCATTGTCATTGTTCTTTTAATTTATATTGTTGTATGGTTTCCCTGATTCACTTACTTCACTTTGCATCAGTTCACATCAGCCTTTCCATGCTTCTCTGTATTTATCATGCTCAATATTTGTTGTAGCACGATAATGTTCTATTACATGCATGTACTGCAATTTGTTTAGTCATTTCTTCATTGACAGGTGTCTCCTTTGTTTCTAGTTCTTTGCTATGATGAAAAGCGCTGCTATAAATATTTTAATATTTGGAGAGCCTTTCTTTTTGTCAATGACCTTGTTGGGGTAAATTCACAGATTTCTTTATAATTCTACAGACCTTATCCTAATTCAGATTCTTACTACTACACTCTTGGACTAATAAAATGTGCACATAATTAGAAAGGCCACAATTACATCAAAATACTTTCTTCTGACCTTCCTCATTTAATATTAAATATCTGTTCTCTGTAAGAGCCATAGAAGGAGGTATCTTAGTAGCCTCTTTAACTGATTTCTTTCCTAGAATTCCATCTCTATTTCAATGTATCTTTTAACTAGCATCAGATTTATCTTAGTAAAGCAAAACTCTGATCTTGTCATTCCCTCACTCAAAAAATTTCCCTGGCTCACTGTTGTCTTTTGGATGATGGTCAAACTCATTACCATTATCTTCCACTACTTTCCACTTTTATACTTTTATCCAAACAAACCGATCTACTCACCATTCTCCACGTATGCCTTAACCTTTGCTTATACCCTCTCCAGCTCTGCCCATTTAAACCCTTCCCATCAATTCAGATCGATGTCACCTGAGAACCTCAGTTGGAAGCGACATTTACCTCCTCTAAACTCCTGACTTCCTGTTTGTACCATTCTTTTTGAAACTTGGCGCATATTACCTAGTATCAAAATTACTTATGCATGTCACTTACCCTTACTATGCTGCAAGGTCCTGGGAGCAAGAACTTACTCTATATCCATTCAGCAAATAACATAATGCCTCATATGTTGTAGACTTTCATTAAATATTTCTTCTAAACAGCCATCCATCCATTCATTCATTCAAAGAAATATCATGACATTGTGTTGGTAACCAAAAATGGGCTCCTTAGCACTTAGTCAACAAGTGCCCTTGACTAGTTTGGCTTTTTCCCCTGAACTGAATGCTGTTTGTATGTTGGATTGGAGTAAGCTTGTCGGCCCCTTCACCTTGCTTCCCTTGCTTAAGTTGATTGAAAGAACCTGTGCTTTCCCGGTCAACCCCTTCACCTTGCTTAAGCATATTGAAAGAACCTGTGCTTTCCCCAGTGTACCTTACACCCCCACAGAAGCCGGATGGTTAAAAACAGCTTCTGTTGGAGCCAGAGGCTGCTACAGCTACAGCCACAGCCACAGCTGAAGCAGGAGCTGCTGGTAGCAGAGCTGACCTACGGGAGGAAGCTGAACAAGGACTTGAGGCCAGTGGGTAATCTTTTTACCATAGAGGGGAAGCATGTATATGATTTTGCTGTGCACCATCATGTTTCTCTGTGGCCTCCTGGTTACTCTTGAGAGGCGTACTTATTGGGCCTGGAAGCTTTTGATCAATATGTCAAAATGGGGATGCTGGTTCATGGGTTGGTTACTGTGGAGCCTAAATATATGCTTTGATTCTTCTTCCTCCTACTTTGAGAGTTTCTTATATCTGGTGGTTCCAAACCTTTCAGACATACGTATGATCCTCTTTGAAATTATAAACTCTGCCCTCCTAATACAGACGTACAAAGAATGATGCAGTAGTCCTGGGTAACTCTGGGAAAGTCATTTAACCTCCGTGACTCTAAGTTGCAGAAAAGATGCAAACCTGAAGTGGTAGAAGAAATATCCTCAAATGAGAGTTCCCCATACCAATGACATCACAGGTATAGTCCCTATCACTATTTGTATTGTAGGGAGAAGACCATTAGACTTGCAATATGAATATCTGGATCATATCTCTGAGACCTGTACTACCTTCCTCAGTTAGGTGTAACAGCTAGGTGGTAAAGTGCATAATTAGAACCTTGGGCTGGGAATCAGAAATCCTTTTCTTCCTTAGTTCAAATGGGGCCTCAGAAACTTACTACCTATATGACCTTCAGCAAGTCAATTAACCCTGTTTGCCTCAGTTTCCTCATTGGTAAAATGAGCTAGAGAAAGAGATACCAAACCACTCCAGGAGCTTTGCCAAGAAAACCCTAAATGGGCTTATGAAGAGTGAGGCATGACTGAAACTACCAGACAGCAGCAACCTACATCAGAAGGTTGTTATGAAGTTCAGATGACATAAATCTGTGCTTTGAAATCTTTACTCACAAAAGTGATAATTTATTATGACATTATGATAATAGTACCATTGCTGCTATTGTTGCTAGTAGGTGTTCCTGTCTATTGAGTGCTAGACTTGGAATGAGAACTAAGACACCTACTAGTTTCATGACCCCAGAAAAGTCATTGAACCTCCCTCTGTCTCAGTTTCATATTCTGTAAAATGAAGATAATAATAGCATTGACCTCACAGAGTTGTTAGGCAGATCAAATGAGATATCTGTAAAGTGTTTTGTAAACCTTAAGGTTCTATTGTCATGCTAGATTACTACTACTACTACAACTACCACTACCACTACCCCCTACTCCTCCTCCTAGATAAATAACACATAAATGATAGGTGATAAGATGAGAACACAATTAAAGTAGTTCTTCATTAATTAGTAGATTAGTCCTTAAAAGCAAATCTTCTACTTCCCTTATATTGACCATGGTACTGGGTCCACAAAAGGCTCAGCAAGTACTTGCTTAAAAATATTTCTGGCAGCAGAATTGCCACAGAGAGGCAGCCCAATCTGAGGAAGAGAATGCTAATCCTGGTGTGATAAGAGCATAATGGGTTAGGCTTGGGTTTATTATTCACTTCTGACACTAATCATGTGACCTTAAGTAAAGCACTTAAACTCTCTGACTTGTTTCTTGTTCTACAAAATGGTGACTGAGGAGGAGAAAGAGAAAACAGAAGAGGAGGAGGAGGAAAAGGAGGAGGAGAGGAGAGGAGGACAGGAGGAGGAGGAGGATTCCTATAGAGCCAATCTCATAGGGTAGTTCTGAGGCTCAAATGATATTCTATTACAGTAAGTGAATTGTAAACTTTAAGGTGCTTTATTAACTTGAATTTATCTACAAAAAGGGTTCTGACTTAGGAAGCCTGGATAGAAGTGAGCAGAGCAAACTATCATTGTGTCCAGGAGCACGACAGATTTCTCCTGGAGTACATACAGTTGGTGGTAAAGCCTTACAACAAATCACTGAATGAGGAAACCTGGTTACTGCTCCATGGAGGCCTTCCTTTTTTGCTACTCTATTCTAATAGCGTTTGAATTAGATCAAGAAATAAAGTTTGACTAAGAAAAGCTCTGTAACATGTTAAGTAAATAAAATAGTGTCCTTACAATAAAATAACAAAACCATAGTATCAATATCTTTGACTTTAATCTTTATAAGATAAAAGAAAGGTCGTAAGTAATTTAATTGACCAATGGAAGGGGTCAGATTTTCCAGTAGAAATGTTGCTATGGTAGTTCATGGCTTAGCATCAGCTGGTGATACTTAAATTCTTCCAAAGTCAGCTACTTTAATCTTGTGTGTGTGTGTGTGTGTGTGTGTGTGTGTGTGTGTGTCTGACTCACACTCACATACAAGCACACATGCACACATTAAACATTTATTAAGTGCCCATTGTTTGCCAAGCACTGTGTTAGGGGCTGGGGATAGATATAGGAAAGGGAAATAGTCCTTCACTGAAGAAGCCTACATTCTATCAGGACAAAGCATATACATACATGAGTAAAATACAAGGTAAAAGAGGGCAGTAGTTGGGGGCAGGAGGATCCACAAATGTTTCATGTAGGTGAGTGTGAACTGAGGATGGAGTTTGAAAGGTGGAGGTGAGGAGTTAGTGCATTTCAGGCAAGAAGGACAGGCTGTGTAAAACTATGGAGAAAGAAAACACAGTATTGTATATGAGTACAGGTAAGTAGGCTTTGTCCAATCATACTTCATGCCTCAGTGACCTCCAACTCCAGATTGTTGCCACTATCTACCTTTTTCATTCTTATTCACCTGCTGTTGAATGGTACTGGAAGAAGTCACACAATGGTGCTGACTGGGCCCATTGCCAATTTACGGTATTTAATCTCAACTAGACCCTCAAGGGTCTGACTTTGCATCTCTTTCCTCACAGCTATGATTTTAAATGTTCTCTTCAAATTTAACTTCTTACCTATACCAAGCCCTCTAGCAGACATGGCTTCATCTTTGTTACAAAAATAGAATCAATTCCCCTGTGCTACCTCTTCAGTTTGGTCCCATCTCCTTTCATCTGCTCAGGCAGATTGCTCCCATAATCATTCCTCACCATCTAATCTTAGTTTTCCTCTATCTACTAGTTTCTTTCTTGTTAATCACAAACATTCCCAGGTCACTCCATTCTTAAAAAAAAAAGGCAAGACGAACAAAAATCACTCACCTGATCCTACCATTTCCTCAGACTACATCTCTTATGTATCTTACAGTCTTAATAAACTGCCTGAGACACTGATTGGTTAAGTTTCTTACTTGGCATGACACAATCAATATGTGTTAGATGTGAGACTCTAACCCATATCTCCTTGGCTCCAATTCAACCCCAAAAATATTAAGCACCTACTATGTGCCACTAAGCACTGGAGACACGTGGAAAAAAAGAGAAAATCCTTGCATTTAAGGAGCTTACAATCCAGTTTGGTACTCCAAGGACAGCAATCTACTATATCGTATTTTTATACATAATATAGATTATATGTGTATATATACATACATATGCATGTGTGTATATGCTACAAAAAGTATATACAAGTTTTCCAAAAGTGTTAGTGAAGTGTTAAGATTGTTGGTGTTTAGTTTCAGATGTGGTCAACTCTCAATGACCCCATTTGGGGTCTTCTTGGTAAAGATACTAGAGTGGTTTGCTATTTCCCTCTCCAGCTCATTTTACAGATGAAGAAACTGAAGATGAGGGTTAAGTTACTTGCCCAGGCCACACTGCTAGTGTCTGTGGCTATACTTGAATGCAGGTCTTCCTGACTCCAGGCCTGGCACTCTAGCCACTGTACCACCTAGCTGCCCTGGTATCAAGGTATTGAAACTATTAAATCATAAAACTGCATGAACACTTTCGGGAAACCTTGTACTTTGGGTATATTTATAGGGGAGTGTACTTGTATGTGCATATATATATATATATATATATATATATATATATATATATATATATAATATATATGTGTGTGTGTGTGTGCGTGTGTACATATATATATATACACACGCAAACACATATTCTGTGTGTATGTGTATGTAAAAGTCAAATTCCATAGGCTGCCCCTCCAGCCACATGTCATAGTCTAGACCAGACCTGTCCAACCTTAGGTTTTTATTGAAACAATAATTGAAACAATAGACAATATATTTTGATCTGCCATTTTAGTGAGAGCTCTGCAGTAACTCAGCTTTGTTTCCTAAAGCATTTATGTAAATTTCTATGCTGGTAGATGGGCTGCATAAATCCCACTGCTGATTGCGTGCAGCCTGAGGGCACATTTTGAACAACACTGGTCTAGACAATATTATATTTTTCATGGAATTCCCAGATCTAAAGGTGGAAGGGAGCTCAGAAATGACCAAGTTGAATAAGAATTCTTCTTCAACATGCCTCTTGAGTGAGTCAACCTATTCCATTTTCAGGACAGCACTAACTGTGAAATTATTTCTTTAGCCAAACCGATGTTCACCTCTTTGCAAACTCCACCCATTACCCCAAGGTCTCATCATGGTCCAAGAAGAAGAATTCTAATCCCTCATCAATGTGACAACCCTTCAAATACCTTTCCAGGTTAAACTTCTTCCTTTCCTTCACTTCTAATGTGGCATGACATTAAGCCCTTTCAACATCCTAGTTGGCCTTCTCTGGACTCACTCTAGATTAAAGATGTCCTTCCTAAAATATGGTACCTAAGGCTAAACACAAAATTCCAGATATATTCTGACCAAGGCAGAATATAGTGGGACTAATTACCTCCCTACTCAAAGCTTATGCCGATCTGTTCATAGCCTAACTTGTTGCATTTGGTTTTGTTTTTTTGGCTGTCACCTGATTACATTAAGTTAACAGTCCATTAAAATCCTCCTATCTTTTATAGATGAACTAATTTCTTATCAGATGCAACTAGGTAGTACGGCATACAGAGCACCTAGCCTGGAGTCTCAGAAGATCTGAGTTCAAATCCAGGCTCAGATATTTACTAGCTTGTGACCCTGTGAAAGTCACTTAACCACTATTTGCTTCAGTTCCTCATCTATTTTGAAAGGGGAGCCCACTAGAGAAGGAAATGGCAAGAAACTCCAGTATCTTTGCCAAGAAAACCCCATGGACTTTTTCCATGGGGCATAGAGTCTGACAGGACTGAAATGTCCCATCACATTCATAAATGAATTATACTTTTGTACCTAGGAAATTGATTTTTTTCAACCCGAGAATTAATTTGCCTCTATCCCTAGATGTTTGCTAGCCATTCTTTTAATTTGACGTTCTAAAATTGTCTAGTTATTAGAGTCAAGCTTCTCAGTCTATAGTCTGAAGACTCTATACTTCCCTATAAAAATATCAGGACAGGACATCTGGGGGCGGAGCCAAGATGGCGGCTGGAAAACAGGGACTAGCATGAGCTCCCCGCCGAGTCTGTCCAAAAACCTACAAAAATGGCTCTGAACCAATTCTGCAGAACCCACAAAACAGCAGAGGGAAGCAGGGCTCCAGCCCAGGGCAGCCTGGATGTTCTCTGGGTGAGGTCTATCCCACATGGAGCTGGGAGCTGGGAGCCGAGCAGAGCAGAGCCCAGCATGAGCGGCCTGGACCACACAGATGAGGAGCTGGGCGGAGCAGTCCCTAGCGCCCTGAATCAGTGAGCTGCGGCAGTTACCAGACTTCTCAACCCACAAACACCAAAGACAAAAGAGAAGGTTAGTGGGAAAAGCTGCGGAAGTGGAAGGAGTTCGCAGTTTGGCCACTGGGGCAGCAGAGGTGGGGCAGCTACAGCTGCTGTTGCTTCTGGCCCCAGGACCACCTGGTGGGAGGAATTAAGTGGTGGATCAGAGCAGGAGTGTACAGCCTGCTGAAGATCTAAGCCCAGTCCAGGTTGGGGGTTCTTGGGGAAGGAGGAGTGCTGCTGTGGCAGAGCCGGCGCATCCCCCCCAAATGTGGAACATAGAACTCTTTAGTCTACAAGCAGTCATACCCCACTGAAAAACTCAAGGGTCAAGTTAGTTGGTTTGGAATATGGCCAGGCAGCGAAAAAACACCCACCCAGCTTCAGTCTCAGACTTTGGATTCTTTCTTTAGTGACAAAGAAGACCAAAACATACAGCCTAAAGAAGTCAACAAAGTGCAAGAGCCTACACCAAAAGCCTCCAAGAAAAACATGAACTGGTCCAAGGCCATGGAAGAGCTCAAAAAGGATTTGGAAAATCAAGTTAGATAAGTAGAGGAAAAATTGGGAAGAGAAATGAGAAGGATGTGAGAAAACCATGAAAAACAAGTCAATGACTTGCTAAAGGAGACCCAAAAAAATACTGAAAAATACACTGAAGAAAACAACACCTTAAAAAATAGACTAACTCAAATGGCAAAAGAGCTCCAAAAAGCCAATGAGGAGAAGAATGCCTTGAAAGGAGAATTAGCCAAATGGAAAAGGAGGTCCAATGGACCACCGAACAAAATACTACCTTAAAAATTAGATTGAAGCAAGTGGAAGCTAGTGACTTGATGAGAAATCAAGATATTATAAAACAGAACCAAAGGAATGAAAAAATGGAAGACAATGTCAAATATCTCATTGGAAAAACCACTGACCTGGATAATAGATCCAGGAGAGATAATTTAAAAATTATTGGACTACCTGAAAGCCATGATCAAAAAAAGAGCCTAGATATCATCTTTCAAGAAATTATCAAGGAGAACTGCCCTGATCTTCTAGAGCCACAGGGCAAAATAGAAATTGAAAGAATCCACCAATCACCTCCTCAAATAGATCCCAAAAAGAAATCTCCTAGGAATATTGTTGCCAAATTCCAGAGTTCCCAGATCAAGGAACTGCAAACAGCCAGAAAGAAACAATTTAAGTATTGTGGAAACCCAATCAGAATAACCTGAATAATCTGGCAGCTTCTACATTAAGAGATTGAAGGGCTTGGAATACAATATTCCGGAGGTCAATGAAGCTAGGATTAAAACCTACAATCACCTACCCAGCAAAACTGAGTATCATGCTCCAAGGCAAAATATGGATTTTCAATAAAATAGAGGACTTTCAAGCTTTCTCAGTGAAAAGACCAGAGCTGAATAGAAAATTTGACTTTCAAACACAAGAATGAAGAGAAGCATGAAAAGGTAAACAAGAAAGAGAAATCATAAGGGACTTACTAAAGTTGAACTGTTTTGTTTACATTCTTACATAGAAAGATGATGTGTATGATTCATGAGACCTCAATATCATAGTAGCTGAAAGGAATATGCATATATGTGTGTGTGTGTGTGTGTATATATATACACACATATATATATATAAAAGTGAATGTGCATGTATGTATATATGTATGTGTACATATGTATATATATGTATACATATATATATATATATATATATATAGAGAGAGAGAGAGAGAGCAGACACAGGGTGAGTTGAAGATGAAGGGAAGATATCTAAAAGAAATAAAATCAAATTAAGGGATGAGAGAGAAATATATTGAGAGAGGGAGATAGTGAGAGATAGAATGGGGTGGATTATCTCGCATAAAGGTGACAAGAGGAAGCAGTTCTGTGGGAGGAAGGGAGAGGGCACATGATGGGGGAATGAGTGAATCTTGCTCTTGTCAAATTTGGCCTGAGGAGGGAATACCATACATACTCAATTGGGTATCCTACCCCACAGCAAAGAAGAGGGAAGAAGATTAAAAAAGGGGAGGATGATGAAGGGGAGGGCAGATGGGGGTGGAGGTAATCAAAAACATACACTTTGGAAAGGGGACAGGGTCAAGGGAGAAAATTCAATAAACAGGGATGGGTTGGGAAGGAGCAAAATATAATTAGTCTTTCATAACATGAGTATTGTGGAAGGGTTATACATAATGATACACATGTGTCCTATGTTGAATTGCTTGACTTCTTAGGGAGGGTGGGTGGGAAGGGAAGAGGGGACAGAATTTGGAACTCAAAGTTTTAAAAACAGATGTTCAAAAAGAAAAAAAAAAGTTTTTGCATGCAACTAGAAAATAAGATACACAGGCAATGGTGCATAGAAATTTATCTTGCCCTATAAGAAAGGAAGGGAAAAGGGGATGGGAAGGGATTGGGGTAACAGAAGGGAGGGCTGACTGGGGAACAGGGCAACCAGAATATACGTCATCTTGTGGGGGAGGGTAGAAATGGGGAGAAAATTTGCAATTCAAACTCTTGTGAAAGTCAATGCTGAAAACTAAATATGTTAAATAAATAAATTTTAAAAAAGAGAAAAAAAAAGAATTTGTTGCTTCTAAAATAAAGTATTAAATTAAAAAAAATAAAAAAAAAATATCAGGACAAATTTTGTCCTTTTCCAAACCTGTACTATTTCAGCCATTCTCTGTGATCATTAAAAAAAAAAACCTCACTAATAATGATTCAGCAATCACATCTGTCAATTTCTTATAATATCTGAAGAGGAAACTTATGTGGCCATAGAGGTCAGCCAAATACATTTTACTATTTTCTCTAATTATCTTGGGTGTCAGCTCCTCCTTACCAATTTTTGTTTTGTTTCTACAGGTCAAAGAGCATTTTAGTTGGCAGAAAAATAAGAATTAAAATGGCTTTGCCTTCCCTTTTTTTTTTTGTTATCGTTGTCCTTTCCACATGGAGAAGTAGTTCTATCCCTTCTTTGATCTTTCTAATTTCCCCAGGGTAGCTTAAAACAAAACAAAATCAAAAACCCCTTTCTGTTGCCCTTATCTTTCTTTGCCAGCCTCAGCTCATTCTAAGCATTAGTATTCCTGACACTATACTCTTATGTGACTCTGCCATACTTCCATATTTCTCCCGTCACTTACCCTAATCCATACATCTTTTAACAACTTATTTTCTTCTTCATCAGAATTGTTTCTCCTTTTGTCTCCAGAATCTCAACTTTGAGAACTTTCAATCCCTAATTGGCCGATCTCCCTTGTGGAATTTTAGGCCATGGGATACTACTTATCCTTTCTTTGAACCTTTTGAACCTTGTTAGTCCTAAATCTAACTGGAATTCCAGACTATGTCCTGCTTTCTTCTTCTTCTTCTATCTAAGAATTCCAACTTAAAGTGATTACTATTTTTCTATCATTTGCACCCAGGCAACCAGTTCCGTTCCACCCTTCTGGTGAATATTAGAACCTAAAAAGACTTTCCTTACATTGATTTCTTCACCTTTTGAAGAATGAAATAATCATTAAGGCAAGCTTGGGAAGACAAAAAACTTTGGCAGATAATTGGATAATCGAAGCCCTCCATTTCTCTCATATAATTCTTCCATAACAGACTCATGATCTAATTCTCAAATTCCTTATCTATTTGTTCTTCCCTTTTTTCCCCTGGGTGATCTGTAGTTTATTTTGGGGACAGCTAAGTGGCGCAGTAGAAAGAGCACCAGGTCTGGAGTCAGGAAGACATCTTCCTGAGTTCAAATGTGGCCTCTACTCTTATTAGCTATGTGACTCAGGGCAAGTCACTTAACCCTGTTTGTCTCCGTTTCCTCATCTGTAAAATGAGCTGGAGAAGAAAATGTCAAGTCACTCCACTATCTTTGCCAAGAAAACCCCCAATGGAGTCATGAAGAGTTGGACATGACTAAAAATGACAGAGCGGTATATTTTAATGCCAAAGCTGCTTCTGTTGGTCTTCTCAGCAATACTTTACATTTTTCCTTCCCTCTTTGACTCCTAGATTCCATGACATGAATATATCTTCCTAATATATCATATTTCCATAGCCCTTTACTTCTCAGTAGATTTATCAATGGGCATTTTTAAAATTTATTTTTTTTTTATTTTTAGTTTACAACACTCAGTTCCACAAGCTTTTGAGTTCCAAATTTTTTTAACGGCATGTAATCCGATGTAGGTTCTACGTATACCTTCACATTGAATTTATTTATGTAATAGTCCAGTTGTAAAAAAGAATTATAACCAATGGAATGAATTATAAGAAAGAAGAAATGAAACCAAAAAAGAAGGGCAAAAAAAGAGAGAGCAAATAGTTTCCCTCAAATCTGCATTCAGACTCCATAATTCTTTATCTGGATGTGCATAGCTTTTTCCATCATGAGTCTTTTGGAATTGTCTTTTAACCTTGCATTGATGAGAAGAGCCAAGTCCCTCAAAGTTAGTCCTTACAGATACCGTGTGTCTCTAATCGTGTATAATATTCTCCTGGTTCTGCTCCCCTCACTCAGTTCATATAAACATCGGTTCATATAACTCTTTCCGGGTTACAAACAAAGCCAATGCAACAAAGATTAGGAGGGAAACAGAAAATCAACAGGCATTTTTAAACTATCTACTACATACTAGGCTAAGTTCTTGGGTCTGAAAGAAAGGCAAAACAACAGTCCTTGCTCATAGTTCATAGTCATAGCTGAGTACCCTGCTTCTTTTGAATAAAGCATCTGTTGCAACAATTCGGCTAGCAGCTGCTTTGGGGGTGAAAGACCAACACAAGCCCAACAACAAGAACGCTGCCAGCACAGGTTCTTTTGATCTGCTTTACTAAGGAAAGCAATGTTAAGGGGTTAACAATCTTATTTCAATCCAACATACAAATATCATTCACTTAGTTCAAGGGAAAAAGCCAGCTACCTGAACTTCAGAGAAAATACAAACAAATTACAAACATACATTAAAAACAAACCAAATACAATTCATAGTTACCAAGAAACCATCAACATCTGGGCTGACAAGCTGGGAGGCTCTTACAGAGGTTGCCCAGAGTCACACACCAACACTCCTCTAGGAGTGAGAGCCCCAAGAAAACAGCTCTGTTCTCTCTTTTTTAAACAGCCTTTGGACATCATCAAATGTCATCTGAGCTACCAGAACTTAGGTGCTCTGGTCTTAGCAATTCCCCTTACGGCCCCAGGGAGGGGTGGGGTGGGGCTTCATGCCCACATCAACTTAGCATCTAGTAAATT
The DNA here is from genome assembly GCF_011100635.1 of Trichosurus vulpecula. Lineage (NCBI taxonomy): Eukaryota > Metazoa > Chordata > Mammalia > Diprotodontia > Phalangeridae > Trichosurus > Trichosurus vulpecula. Next base: position 424,710,311 of record NC_050573.1, read on the forward strand.
TGGGTTTGTGCCTCGGGCTTTGCATCTAGTAAGGCTCAATCAAAGATGCTTAATTAATTTAGTATTCTAAAACAGTAAAAAAGTCCCAACTTAATTAATATTACAGCATCCCCATTGAGAGTCAAATTCTTTTTATTTACTTTTCCAGTGCTGACGACTAGATCATCCTGTCTAACACTATGAATTTGATTGAAAAGTTTTGTTCTATTTCTGGTTTTGTTGCAATTATTTGAATGTCATTTACAAATAAGAATATTTGGAGAAGATCTATAAATTGGAAATCTTTTTGCTTGAACTTTGCCTAGGATAACATCCTGTGGAATAACGAATAGTTTATATGGGTCTATTGTGCTCCTTACATGGTGTCAATGCTCAGGGCCCATTGATCAAAGGTATCTCTGCCATTTCACCCATCATAACTTCTTGTATGATTTTAACATATGACTTGGAAACAGTTTGATTGAAGAGAGCCTCCAAGCCCGCATTTTGATCAAGTCAGGACTTTTTTATCCAAAAGTAATAAATTATTAACACTGTCCCAAAATTCTTGAGTATGAAAACCTCTTTAAATATCAAAAAGTTCCAATGAATCCTGCTCCTCCTACATGATCAAAATATAGTAGTGATTCTATGAGGAACTTTTTGTTGTTGATGTTCAATTGTGTCCAATTGTTTGTGACCTCATTTGGAATTTTCTTGGCAAACATAGTGTAGTGGTTTGCCATTTCCTTCTCCAGCTCATTTTACAGATGAGGAAACTGAGGCAAACAGGGTGAAGTGACTTGCCCAGGGTCACACAGCTAACAAGTATCTGAGGCCAGTTAAAATATATAATAACAAAATGTCAATGATGTACACGTACATTTTCAGAACCCATGGAACAATTCTATAACCCTCAGAGGTCTCTGATCCATAGGGCATGAATAAGAGAAACAAAATCTAACATTCTCTATATTTCTCAACTGGTTATATACAAAGACTTGGACTGTGGTAGGAAGGTGCCTGTGAAAAACTTTATTTTTTTTTAGTATTTTCATCAAAAATACCATTGATGCGTGCATAGACTATTCTCATCAATATTTTAGAAAGATTGGAAAATATGTATATGGATCAGTAGTTGTTAATATCTTTTCATATAATTTTAGTAGGGTCACTTTTTTGTAACCTAGAGAGGGAATCTTAACCTCTTTGATATATCCTGAAAATCTCTCCCTCAGTGTTAAATTATGTTGCCTCTAGCATGAATTTCTTTCACATGTACACAGATATGGAAGATGAGAAATATTTGTTCTTCCCTTTTTCATCTTCTTAAAGGCTGCTGCCATATATTCCCACAGTATTTGAAGACCTAAGGGAGATCCAATACTGGTGACAATAAAAGGGGATCACTATAAAAATATCATCAAATCAATTTATTTTCACATGTATTTATTGTCCTTTTAATTCCTCCTACAAATAATTAAATTGAAATTTATCTTATACCAAGCTTCCTGAACAGTCATTATTTTTTATTAAGATACTATTCAAAAACTTGCCAATGACTCCCCAGGTTTTGCACATGAGCTTGTACCCTCTGGCCAAGTATCAAAAACGTTCCTATGGGTGAACCTGCAACATTTTTGACTGCAGTCCATACCAGATAAAAATGTAATTGGAAAATAGTTAACAAAACAAATAAAAATATGATGAAGGCATAAATAACCTATTTAAATATGAAATTAAATATACAGCCCAAAGAAATCCTTTGGAATGGTTCAGTGACCTTCTTTTCTATTTGAGTTTTATACCATTGCTCTAAACTAGTTTCACCTTACCATGTCTTTTCACTTGGTAAAGTGCCTGTTTACTGGCTGAGGCAGCTTTTGAGTTCTCTATCTCCTTGTTCTAGTCATTGCTTTAAGTTGGTTAAACTTTTCTAAGAAATGGTGGTAGGATCATTGTCTTTATTTGAAGATGTTTTTTCATTTTTCACAGACAACCATCCCTCACCTCTTGGAATTTCCATTGGTTATCCTCCATGCTAGGAATGCTCTCCTTCCTCATCTTCACCTTCTGGACTCCTTTAAGTACCAATTAAAATTTCACCTTCTACAGGAAGCCTTGTCCATCCTCATATCTTCCCTCTGCTGATTATCTCCAATTTATCCTGTATATAGTTTATTTGTACATAGTTGTTTGCATGTTTTCTCCCATAGTAGTCTATAAGCTCCTTGAGACAGACTGTTTTTACCTTTCTTTGTATCCCCAGTGCTTTGTATAGTTGGAGGCACGTTGCAGGTATTTAATAAATGTTTATTGACTGGCTCACTGACAGCTTGTTCAAATGCCCCAGAGTAGAATGGCTGCAACTCTTTGTTTACCATCTTTATATTCTTTTAATTTGGTATTGATTTTGACCTTTGCTTCAGTTAACTGATGATCTGACTTCACAAAAACAGCTTATTCTGAAATAACTGTGAAGTCTATAGCCAACTGTTTCCTTTCTATTTAGATGTAGTCAATTTAGTTTTAAATCATGGTACTCGATGCTCAGTATTTCAAGTACCTCTCAAATTTGTTCTTGGAGAAAGTATTAATGATGTGCAAATAGGAAGATTCTCAGTCTTACCTACTTTGGTTTATTTCGTGATTTGATCCTAAATTATGTTTTAAATATAATTTCTCTTTTTTCAGTGAACAAAAATCAATCTTCCCTTATTACTAAACACCCCCTGCCCCTGAAAACAAAGGAAAATAAAACCTTTGTGACAAATACGTTGTTGTTATTGTTGAGTCATTTTTCAGTTGTGTCTAACTCTCCATGACCCCATTTGGGATTTTCTTGGCAGAGATAGTGTAGTGGTTTGCCATTTCCTTCTCCAACTCACTTTACAAATGAGGAATGAAGGCAAGCAGGGTTAAGTGACTTGACCAGGGTCTCATATCTAGTAAATGTCAGAGGCTACATTTGAACTAACAAAGTTGAGTCTTTCTGACTCCAGGCCTGGCACTCCTAGCTGCCCCATGTGATAAATATGTATGGTCAAGAAAAACAAATTCTCACATTGGCCATGTTGAAAACGTGTATGTCTCATTCTGCACTCTGAGTCTAACACATCTGGAATAAATTAGCTGTTGCATAGAATTCTTAAGTCATTCAAACTTGTTTGTTTTTAAAAGGATGTTGTCATTACATAAATTATTCACTTGATTCTGCCCGTTTCACTTTGGATTATTTCATACAAATCTCCCAAGATTTCTCCTGAATCATTTTCCACTGTGGATTTTGCTATCCAAGCCTGTGCCCAATTTGGAGGGATATCACCATGTTTCAAAGTAGGTGCTGATGTTATTTGATCTTGTCTGATTGCAGAGATATCTCCATTTGCCTCAAAATTCTTTCTGTCTTCTAGTTTCATTTAAAATAAGAATGTCAATGTTGATATATTTCAGTTCCTTCGATAATGTTAATTCATCTTTTGTTTAACAAAGATTGCATGTTAAGAAGGAATATTTATAGACTAAGAAAACTATATAATTCTCAGCACTTACTATGCCCATTTTCAGCATTCTGCCACCATTATTTTCTAAGGAGATTGAGAAAAATTTTGTATTTTTCACTATGGATTTTGCATTATGAATTGATATAGGAAAAAAATGTCTTTTGGTAGCCACCCTTTTGGTAAAAAGTCATTCCATACTATGCCCAGTGATCAGCCTGAGCTAACATCATTTGCCACCAGGATCAAAGCCTTCCTGGCATACCAGAACTCTTAAAGTGATTATTGTGTGTGATGAGATATATTAACAATACAAGTCAACGATACTTGAGGATGCTAAGGAAAAGCAAAGCAGGCAGAAAATGAGGTGAAGAAGACTACTAAATCCCAGGTACTGAAGGGAAGAGGGAGAGTGACTCAGAGGTCCATAAATGGCTACCAGTAACTATGATTTACATAAAATGGAGTGAACTTTAAAGGAAAAATGGTGAAAAGATGTTAAATGAAATGGGCAATGAAAAGCTAAGAGTGTGCCAACTCTTCATCCCGGACCTGTGTGTCAGAGGATATGAGAAAAGCAGTAGTTAGCCTTAGAGAGAGTGCCAAGAGATGCAATGTCTTCACACAACAAAGCCAAAACAAAAAACAATAAAAACCTAGGTTTCACTGAGCACTAGAAGATGAAAGGAGAGGGAAATAACATAGTACAATAGAAAGGTCACTGGCTCTGGAGTCAGGGGATTCAAGTTCAAATCCCACTTATAATACTATCTTTGTGACCTTCAGCAAGTCACTTTATCTCACTGGGCCTCAGTTTTTTTAACTGCAGGATGAAGTGGCTGGACTAAATGGCCTCTGAGGTCCCTTATAGATCCTAGGAAAAGAGATCTCAGATCACAAATTTAAGCTGGGAGATCATCTAGTTCAGCCCCAGGAAAAGAGATCTCAGATCATAAATTTAAGCTGGGAGATCATCTCATCTAGTTCAGCCCCCTCATTCAACAGGAGAAAATGGAGGCCAGAATGAGACAACTCAAGGTTATTAGGAACCACGTGGCAGGGCTACCATGGCTCTGAATCCTGTCATCCTGCTACTGTGCCATAGAAGAAGAAGCTTCTCAAAGAATGGAATGGAAGGGTAGGACAGAGGATGATATTTTAAAATTTTAATTTCATTTCTTTAATTGACAAAAATCTATCCTCCTCTTCATGAAGACAAACAAACTCCATGACGAAAGAAACAAGGAAACAAACAAAGAAACATAAACCCTTTTAACACTTCTGCCTAATCAAGCAAAACAAATTCTTATTGGTTGTGTCCAAAAAAAAATACATGTCTCATTCTGCATCATGAGTCTGTCCTCTCTCTGTCAGGAGGTAGGTAGCATGTTTCACTGTGGGTCTTCTGAAAACATTGGTGATCACTGCTGATGAGAATCTTTAAGTCTTTCAAAGTTGTTTATCTTTGTAATGTTGTTGTTATTGTATAAATTGTTTTGGTTCTGCTCACATTTACTGGCAGCAGAGGATACTGACCTTCTGAGTTGGGAAGGTTTATGGCTAAGCCCACAATGGGGAGAAAGGGAAATAGAGGTCTGAAATAGCTACAGTGGCTTGTATCAAGGCATTTTTTTCCATTGATCCAGGGTATTTCATGTAGTCCAGGATTCTAAGCCAGGTAGCTGTATAGAGAATGGAAAGAGGAAAATCTGCCTTGCCCCATTGGTAAAGTATTGTAGAAGAAAGTTGGAAAAAGGTTGTTTGTCCTTCATTTTCAAATAGGACCAATGACATCACACTGTGATGGGTGATGTCTTCACTTGCAGGTGAATTGGATTTAAGTGACACAGCGCTGAGCAAAGTCATCAGCCTCTCTCTCTCCTCCAGAGTTATTGAAGTCCAGTGGCAGGACAAATGTCAAGATGACTGGAGAAAGGGTAAAGGGTGCTGGGAGGGGGGAGGGAGGGAAACATAAAATGGATGAAGTAGGTGGGAAGCAAGTTATCTTCCCCAGTTGTCATGCCCCCAGAAATGTCAACAGCTAGGGTGCAGCCCTGCTTGCCCCAAGCTAATTCTCCCATTATTAATTCATAATCCACTAAGATTTTATGATGATTTTATATGGAGTTGGGTTGAGATTTACCTTTGTATACTTGTTAAGGAAAAATCTGTAATAAAATACAGAAGCATATAAATGGACTACTGTTTATTCTGCAACGAGTCTGAAGTATTTTTGTTACTTTTAATTCAAGAGTTATTTTCTGAGCACCAATTATGTGTCAGTTCTGTCACTGTACTTTTGAAGCACCAGTGATATACAATCATAAACATGCACATAGCATGTCCCGACATACTCTAATATCTCCCCTCAAAATGGCATTTTGTGAATCATGTTTAAAGTAAATTATAGCTACTTAAAAATAATTTCTTTTTACTTCTTAAGTTTGATGAATAAAATAAGGTCCTTTACAAATGAGTACATAAGTCAATTCAACAAGCATTTATTAAAGACTTACTATTTGTCGGAAAAGGGGATACAAAAAAAGCAAAATTAGTCCATATCCTTAAGGAGTTTACATTCTAATGCAGGTAATAGCAGGTAAATTGTTAGCTAAACACAAGTTCAATGCAGACTAGATGGAGAATAATTTGAGAGGGCAATGCACTATCAGTTGGGGCAAAAACCTCCCGAAGAAAGTAGGATTTGAGTTAAGCCTGGAACAGAGGCAGAGAAGCTTATGAGGAGGAGATGATCAAGGAGATTACTTCAGATATGGAGACAGACAGCGCAAAGGCATAGAAATGATGGGAGATGGAGAGACCTGTGTAAAGAATGACAATTAGATGAGTGGAGCTGTATCTTGGGCAGCTAGGTGATGCAGTGAATAGAGCTCCAGGCTTGGAGTCAGGAAGATCTGAGTTCAAATCCAGCTTCAGATACTTACTAGCTGTGTGACCCTGGGCAATGGAGACATAATGGACAAGGAAGTGGCAAACCATTTCAGTATCTTTGCCAAGAAAACCCCAAGGATCAAAAATCTATGGTGTCACGTAGAGACAGACATGACTGAACAACCAAACAACAACAACAAGCCGTATCTTAGAGTGTATGGAAAGGAGTAAAGTTTTAATAAAAAGACTTGAAGGATTCAACTTTTAAAAAGCTTTACATGCTCCAAAGAGGATTTTATGTTTGTCCTTGAAGGTAACACACAGCCACTGGAGGTCATTGAATGGGGGAGATGAGGGTGACAAGATTATGTCTATGTTTCAGAAAAATCAGTCTGGCAAATGAGTGAAGGATAGAAAGGAGCAGGGAGAAGTTTTAAGCAAGGAGATCAGTTAGATAGCTGTGGTAATAGACCCCATACTGGGGTGGTGACTGTGATTTGACAGAAGGGTATGGCTTGAGAGATCAAGATTTGGCGGCAGATTGGAAAAAGAAATTAAAAATTTTAAATGAAAATACCTATGTACAACTTCAAAAGACTCATGATGGAAAATGCTATCCACATTCAGAGAAAGAATTATGGAGTCTGAATGCAGATCATAACATACTATTTGCTATCTTTCTCCTTTTTGCTTTGTGTCTTCTTTCTCCTAGTTCATTCCATTGGTTATAATTCTTCTTTGCAACATGACTAATGTGAATATATGCTTAATGTGAATGCCTATATAGAGCCTGTATTGGATTGCATGCTGTTTTCAGGGGGAGGGAAGGGCAGACAATTTAAAATTCAAAATCTTGTGGAAGTGAATGTTGTAAACTAAAAATTAATTAATTAATTAATTAATTTTTTTAAAAAAAGAACGGATCTATGTGCATTTCCTAAGGAAATACACCACACGGGCCCCTGCAAGCAAGTGACATGCAAATCTTAAATTATACTTATCTCCTTCATTAGTATAGCATCTCTGAGCATTTCTTCTAGGTCTCTACTGCTTGATTTTTATTTCCATTAGATTTTTTAAAGTAGTTGTTATTTCTTAAAAATCAAAAATGTATTTTTCACTAATCCATATTGTTTCCCTCCCACCCCCTTGCCCAGGTAATCTAAATAGTAATGTTTTTCTGTCAAGGTCTTTTAAGGATATACCTCCATGTTAATCAATTTAGAGAGAAGAGGGTGCTACAGAAGAAGAAATATCCATAAACCTTTAAATATTTTTCAACCTGGCTTTAGCTAAAAAATAACAAGTGTTTTTTTATTCACGACACATACGTGTGTTTTGATCAATTTGATAATTCTCAATGCTAAGATACAGTCAGTCAAATCTTCCCTAAGAAGAGGAAAAAGTGGATCGGTCAGGGCAGGTAAGGCAGGTCAGGGCAGTTTTCTTCAGGGCAGGTAAAATTAGAATTTTTATATATATATATATATATATATATATATATATATATATATATATATATATATATCTTAAAAAAGATGTAGGGGGATTATATACTACATCCCCATCTACTGTGCCTTGAATTTTCCATTTCTGCTCAGCTCCCTCCTAAGTGTGAAGGGAAATTAAAACCTCTCATCTATTCACATAATCAGCATGATTCTCTGACTCATACATTATTCCTCCATGGGCTTATCTACCAAAGGGAGAATTTGTTTACTTTCTAACTTCCCACTAGTAGGGGAAGGATTTTCTTTCATATATACCTCCCCTGACCAACCAAAAAGAGATAATTGGATAGAATATACATTAACCCACACAGCTTACAAATTGTGGAGCCCAGACAAAGGTAGCTTCTGAGACCCTAAGCTGCATTTGTGTGAATACATTTCAGTATATAGTCTATTAAAAAGTGTGATACCCACCCAGATTCACCTCCAAAGAGAATAACAAGCAAGTCTACCACCACAAGTCAATTTCTGCAAGGGATATGGGATTGAGATTATTTATATACAATCAGGCATTTGGCTTTTATGCCAAATATACCATATGTCAACATCATTTAGATCACTTTTTAAATATATTGTGTGTTCTGGTTCCAGGTCAGAAAACAGTTGAACTATGGATCCTATAAAACATCTGAGGAATACTGACAACCTCCCTGGAGATTCAGCAGTACAGCCTAGACACAACAATGAAAAAAGATATGGGGAGGAAAAAGTGTAGACTCTTACTACAGAATGATAAGAAACTTCTTGGAGTCAGCCCTTCAGTTCACTTCCCAGACATCTCATATAGCACTGAGACTCTTGCAAAAGATGGCTGGTCTGACCAGGATACACCAGCTAAATGTAAAGTAAAGGTTAATTTTTTTTTTGGATTTCTTTTTTTCTTTTCTTTTTTTATTTTTTTATTTTAAATTTATTTATTTAACATATTAAGTTTTCAGCATTGATTTTCACAAGAGTTTGAATTACAAATTTTCTCCCCATTTCTACCTTCCCCCCCACTCCAAGATGGTCTATATTCTGGTTGCCCTGTTCCCCATTCAGCCCTCCCTTCTGTCACCCCAATCACCTCCCATCCCCTTTTCCCTTCCTTTCTTGTAGGGCAAGATAAATTTCTATGCTCCATTGCCTGTGTATCTTATTTTCTAGTTGCATGCAAAAACTTTTTTTTTTGTTTTTGAACATCTTTTTTTAAAACTTTGAGTTCCAAATTCTCTCCCCTCTTCCCTTCCCACCCACCCTCCCTAAGAAGTCAAGCAATTCAACATAGGTCACCTATGTATCATTATGTATAACCCTTCCACAATACTCATGTTGTGTAAGACTAACTATATTTTGCTCCTTCCCAACCCATCCCCCTTTATTGAATTTTCTTCCTTGACCCTGTGCCCTTTCCAAGATGTTTGTTTTTAATTACCTCCACCCCCATCTGCCCTCCCCTCCATCATCCCCCCCTTTTTATCTTTTTCCCTCTTCTTTCCTGTGGGGTAAGATACCCAATTGAGTATGTATGGTATTCCCTCCTCAGGCCAAATTTGATGAGAGCAAGATTCACTCATTCCTCCCTCACCTGCCCTCTCCCCTCCTCCCACAGAACTGCTTCCTCTTGCCACCTTTATGTGACATAATCCACCCCATTCCATCTCTCCCTATCTCCCTCTCTCAATATATTCCTCTCTCATCCCTTAATTTGATTTTATTTCTTTTAGATATCTTCCCTTCATCTTCAACTTACCCTGTGTCTGCTCTCTCTCTCTCTCTCTCTCTCTCTCTCTCTCTCTCTCTCTCTCTCTTTATATATATATATATATACATATATATACACATACATATATACATACATACACATTCACTTATATATATATACATACATAAACATATATATATATATATATATATATGCATATTCCCTTCAGCTACACTAATACTGAGGTTTTATGAAGCATACACGTCATCTTTCCATGTAGTAATGTAAACAAAACAGTTCAGCTTTAGTAAGTTCCTTGCAATTTCTTTTTCTTGTTCTTTTTTTTGATTACCTTTTCATGCTTCTCTTGATTCTTGTGTTTGAAAGTCAAATTTTCTATTCAGCTCTGGTCTTTTCACTGAGAAAGCTTGAAAGTCCTCTATTTTATTGAAAATCCATATTTTGCCTTGGAACATGATACTCAGTTTTGCTGGGTAGGCGATTCTAGGTTTTAATCCTAGCTCCATTGACCTCTGGAATATCATATTCCAAGCCCTTCGATCTCTAAATGTAGAAGCTGCCAGATCTGGGGTTATTCTGATTGGTTTCCACAATACTCAAATTGTTTCTTTCTGGCTGCTTGTAGTATTTTCTCCTTGATCTGGGAACTCTGGAATTTGGCGACAATATTCCTAGGAGATTTCTTTTTGGGATCTATTTGAGGAGGCGATCAATGGATTCTTTCAATTTCTATTTTGCCCTATGGCTCTAGAATATCAGGGCAGTTCTCCTTGGTAATTTCTTGAAAGATGATATCTAGGCTCTTTTTTTGATCATGGCTTTCAGGTAGTCCAATAATTTTTAAATAATCTCTCCTGGATCTATTTTCCAGGTCAGTGGTTTTTCCAGGAGATATTTGACATTGTCTTCCATTTTTTCATTCCTTTGGTTCTGTTTTAGAATATCTTGATTTCTCATAAAGTCACTAGCTTCCACTTGCTCCAATCTAATTTTTAAGTTAGTATTTTCTTCAGTGGTCCGTTGGACCTCCTTTTCCATTTGGCTAATTCTGCCTTTCAAGGTACTCTTCTCCTCATTGGCTTTTTGGAGCTCTTTTGCCATTTGAGTTAGTCTATTTTTTAAGGTGTTGTTTTCTTCAGTGTATTTTTCAGTATTTTTTTGGGTGTCCTTTAGCAAGTCATTGACTTGTTTTTCGTGGTTTTCTTGCATGCTTCTCATTTCTCTTCCCAATTTTTCCTTTATTTATCTAACTTGCTTTTCTAAATCCTTTTTGAGCTCTTCCATGGCCTGGGACCAGTTCATGTTTTTCTTGGAGGCTTTTGGTGTAGGCTGTTGCACTTTGTTGACTTCTTTTTTTTTAATTTAATTTAAATTTATTTATTTAACATATTTGGTTTTCAGCATTGATTTTCACAACAGTTTGAATTACAAATTTTCTCCCCATTTCTACCCTCCCCCCGACTCCAAGATGGCTTATATTCTGGTTGCCCTGTTCCCCAGTCAGCCCTCCCCTCTATCACCCCCCTCCCATCTCATCCCCTTTTCCCTTCCTTTCTTGTAGGGCAAGATAAATTTCTACGCCCCATTGCCTGTATATTGACTTCTTTAGCCTGTATGTTTTGGTCTTCTTTGTCACCAAAGAAAGAATCCAAAGTCTGAGACTGAAGCTGCCTGGCTATATTCCCAACCAACTAATTTGACCCTTGAGTTTTTCAGCGGGGTATGACTGCTTGTAGACTAAAGAGTTCTATGTTCCACATTTGGGGGGGATGCGCCAGCTCTGCCACACCAGCACTGCTCCTTCCCCAAGAACCCCCAACCCAGACTGGGCTTAGATCTTCAGCAGGCTGTGCACTCCTTCTCTGATCCACCACTTAATTCCTACCACCAGGTGGGCCTGGGGCCAGAAGCAACTGCAGCTGTAGCTGCCCCACCTCTGCTGCCCCAGGGGTGGTGGCCGAACCTCGAACTCATTCCACTCCTGCAGCTTTTCCCACTAACTTTCTCTGCTGTCTTTGGTGTTTGTGGGTTGCAGCTCACTGATTCAGGGCTAGGTAAACTCCGCCCGGCTCCTGGTCTGGTTGGTCCAAGCTGCTCATGCTGGGCTCTGCTCTGCTCCGCTCCCAGCTCCGAGCTCCCAGCTCCCAGCTCTGTGTGGGATAGACCATCCAGGCTGTCCCGGGCTGGAGCCCTGCTTCCCTCTGCTGTTTTGTGGGTTCTGCAGTTCTAGAATTGGTTCAGAACCATTTTTTATAGGTTTTTGGAGGGACTCGGTGGGGAGCTCACGCTAGTCCCTGCTTTCCAGCTGCCATCTTGGCTCCGCCCCAGTAAAGCTTAATTAATGTTCCCTTCCTAAACAGGGTCTGGATGGAGTCCCTGTAACTCAAATCTAGTGCCTGCTTCTAGCTGTACCCCAAATATCACTGCCAACAAAAGAGAGAGCAGGAGGCTGAGAAGCCTTGGCAGGAGACTCATATGGTCATCGGACAAAATAAATGTCTATTGCATTGAATTTGCCTCATTCTATTTTTTTTATTGGTTTCCTTGTGCTAGCAGTTAGCCCTGCAGTGGTTTTCTTGTTCTCCTCCCCCAACCTTCCAGGTATCATCAATGTGATATCACGACAACAGGATGCAGAAGAAATGACTAACTCTGTCCTTCTTTTCCTTGCCCCATGTTCGGACACACTGCCAAAGAGCCACAGAAGCTGACAAGGTGATGCCTGCTCATATCCTTCTCTGCTGCACAAAGCAGAAGTAAAACATGTCTGTTGGTCATTTAGTCTATAGCAATCCCTTCAGCTTACTTTTAAACAATCAAATACATTATTTTCTCCTACAGATATCCAAACAACAGTTCTGGCCCATATTTAGTATCATAGGACTATAAATTAAAAATTGGGTGGGAGGAGACACTTGAAGGCCATCTAGTTCAACTGTGTCTTCTTACAGCTGAGAAAACTGAAACCCAGAGAATTAAGGGGCTTCAAGGTGGTGCAGCTAGAATTTGTACCCAGATCCTTTGACTCAAAATCCAGTTTTTTTTCAAATTTCCAGACTATCTAGAAACTGTTGCATTTGCAGATAGGAAACTTTTCCTGTTCTAATATAGAGAAACATTCGAGACCATTTGATTCAATTCAAAAAAGCATTTATTAAACAGCCACTATGTATAAGAGGGCAGCCACGTGGTCCCACTTAGATAGAAAGCCAGGCCTGGGGTCAGGAGGAACTGATTTCAAATCCAGCCTCAGATACTTACTAGCTGTGTGACCCTGAGCAAGTTACATAATCTGGTTTGCCTCAGTTTCCTCATCTGTAAAATGAGTTAGAGAAGGAAATGGCAAACTACTCCAGTATCTTTGCAAAGAAAACCCCAAACGGGATCATGAAACAACCGAACAAATAGCTGTGCATAAAACACCCTCCTACACAAAATAGCTTCTGCACTAAATGTGGTGACTTAAACACTCAAATAACTATAATAACACCCATATAATTATTAAATACCCAGGAAAGGTCAAATAGCATGACCCTAGGGCAGCCAGGTGGAGCAGTGGCTAGAGCACTGGCCTTGGAGTTAGGAGGAGTCAAGTTCAAATCTGGCCTCAGACAGTTGACACTTACCCAGCTGTGTGACCCTGGGCAAAGCCTTGCCAATAACAACAACAACAAACAAAAACAATAATAATACATCCTGAGATGTTCCCAGGGGGAGGGATTACTTTTATGTGGGGGAATCAGGGAAGTCTTCCTAAAGACTTCATAGAGAAGATGGTATCCCAGATTAGGCTGGAAAAAAAGGAAACTATGCCAGTATATAGAAGGGAGGAAGGGGAAGAAACACTTAATGTGCGAAGTGTATCTTATTTTATCCTCACAACAAACCTGGCTGGTATGTGCTATTATGATCTCCATTGCATAGTTGAAGAAACTGAGACAGAGGTTAAAAGTCTTGCTTAGGGTCACCCAGCTAGTGTCGGAGGCTGAATTTGAACTCAGGTCTTCCTGATTCCAGGCCCAACTCCTTATCTATTGCATCATTTAGAAGCCTTTATATTGAAGCATCTCTATGCAGAGTTAGTATGAGGGCAATTGAGTTCATTCTAAAGATGGAAGACAGCACTCAGAAAAGTAGGTGATGAGAAAGGGCTAGTCAAAATCAGGGAACAAAGCCAAACCCAGTTTGGTGAGAGTTGAGAGGGTAAGAAGGGTAATATTTTGAAATAATACTGGAAAGGCAGCATCGTAAATAATATCACATGCTTTAGAATAGAAGGATCACCTTAGAGGTTTATTTATTGATGAGAAAACAAAGGCTTTAATAGAGTGACTTTCCCAAGGTCACATGGGTATTAATTAACAGAATGTTATTTCAAACTCAGGACCTCTTAGTCCAAATCTGGTGTTCTCTCTAGACACCACAGCGATGTTGACAGCCTCAAAAAACAGAATTTGAAAGCTTTCCTATTTTATTCTGTAGAAGATGAAGAGCCACCTGATATTTTTGAGTGAGCCTGTGATGTGATCAAACCTTTGCACTCCAAATCTTTAGAATCATTAACTTGCACTTCAGAAAGGCAGGATTGAAAACCTAATCAACCAGTTTGTTCAGTCTTTGAGAATTGGCTTCAATTACAATGACAAAACTGAATGTTTCAGAAGAAATATCTAATAATTTTCTTTTTAGGAACTGTGATTATCACAAATTGAGATAGCTTCATACTACCTAACCCATGACCCCTCCTTTCAAATAGTTGGTTTTGAATGAAACTAAAAGTCCATTTACCTGGTGCTCATCCACAAGTACGGCAGCATCAATAAGGCCTATGTAACCTGGGCACTTGTCCCTATCCTCTGCATCTTTTTGTCTCTTTAATAAATCATAACTGAATCCTTCCCCTGATTTAAACTTTGCAATTGCATTGTTGCATTATGTAGTCTATTTGCTAATAATCTAATTTTGTTTTGGGGAAATTATATGTGCTGCATCATCATCATCATCATCATCATTTTGTACTTGTCTAATTGATCTTTTCTCTGCCTGAAAATGTATATCTTATTCTTGGATCCCTCACTTTTCATTGGTAAAAATGGGTAGCATGCTTCATCATCAGTCCTCTGGAATCATTGTTGTTCATTGCATGGATCAGACTTCTTAAGTCTTTCAAAGTTGCTTTTCTTGATAATGTTGTTGCTATTCTAGAAACTCATCTTCTGCTCCTGTTCACTTCACTCTGTATCAGTTCATACAAGTCTTACCAGGTTTCTCTGAAACCATTTATTTCATTATTTATTACATCACAATAATATTCCATTATATTCATGTATCGTAATGTATTCAGTCATATCCCAACTTATGGGTACCCAGTTCCTTTAACATAACAAAAAGGGTTGCTATACATACTTTTATACATACAGGTCCTTTTCCCAATTAATGTATTTTATACATAAATTCAGGATATCATACTTATTTTGAGATTCCAATGCATGTATTTATCTTTGGGAAACTTCATCTTAGTCCATTGTTCCATTTGGTTGAAATCACTTGATTCTCTCTCTAATCCTATTAGGTCCTCCTCCCAGCAAACTTGATAATTGTGTTAGAGGGTCCTCACTCAATCACAGATAAATATATTGAATGAGAAAGGACTAAAGATAAAACTGTTGACATAGTTTTAGAGACATCCCTCTAGGTTGACTTCAATTGATTAACCACACTGTTCTTTTTCCACAATTGTTTAATCAACTCTAGATCCATCTAAATATACTAGGCAATCCATATTTCTCTATCTTATCCACAAATATATCAAGAGGAAGTCTCAAATGATTGTTGAAATTAAGACTTATTCAATGTCATAATTCCTTTAATATACCAGATTAGTTTGGTGAAATTACTTTTTAGCTAATCCATGTTGTTTTGTGTTGATCGCTATTTTTGAAAAAAATAGCAAGTTCACATAATTTATCTATTTTACTGATCTGCTCTAAGATTTTGTGGGCAATCAACATCAAAATTTACTAATTAGTAGTTTCAACAACAATAATACATTTATGTAATGCTTTAAGGTTTATAAATTGCTGTCTTTGTGATAATCCCATAAGATAGGTAGTATAAGTATTGTTATGTGCATTTTACCACTGAGGAAACTAAAGCTCAGACAGGTTGTCTGGGGTCACACAACTAGTAACCACTGATCACTGTCTGGTGATTTGAACTTAGGGCTCCCCTGATGCCAGGCTGGAGACTTCCACTACACTGGAGACTTAAATAATTGTTAAGTGATGAGATAGTTTCTGACTTTCTTCTCTCTTTGCTTTCCACTCCTTCTTAATCACATTTTTTTCCCTATACATTCCAGTTTGAGGATAATTTTCCTTCCTGGAGAACATGAAAGGAAAATAGAAGCATACTTTGGCTTTTCTTTATTGTCTGTCACTTCTACATAAAAACTAGCTTTCCCAAAAGGGAGGTGTATTCATTCCTTTTCTTAGTATTTCCCTGAACAAAATTATACAAGTCATTTTTTGTTAATATGAAAGTATAAAAAAGTCTAAGGAGATTAGGCAGAACTTTAAATACCCTAGACCAAATTATAATTTTAATAACTCCTCATGAATAAGAGTGACAACATACTGCTATGTGAATCAAGCAGAAAACCTCTGCAGACATACAGCAGTAAGATTCCCTCCCTCCCCTACTCCACTTGCCCCGTGCCCTTTCCCCCACACAGTAAATGTATCCAGATCACTGGCTTGGAGTGACCCAGTAGGAATATGCCAATCAAGACCCAGGATATTATTGTAAGACATCTTATTTTGCATTTGATTTTTATAAGTGTTGACATGATAATGAGAAAAAGGGTTGAAAGTATTTCAGTAGCACAGGTTCTTTACTTGGAGTCCAGAAAACCAGTCTATGGACAGACTTCCACAAGTCATTGAACTTGGGTGAAAAAAAAATACATCTTTATTTCCACTCATCTCTAACTTAAATTTAATATTTCCTTCAATTATAAATATAGGCAATAAACATTATTCTGAAGATTCTATAGGTTTCACCAGACTGCTAAAGAAGTCCATGCCCCATTTCCAAAAAAGTTAATATTTGCTCCCTGATCAATAATAATTACAAGTCCAGTAGTAGTAGTAGGAAGAATAGTAGTAGTAGTAGTAGTAGTGGTAGTGGTAGTGGTAGTGGTAGTGGTAGTGGTGGCGGTGGTACCAGCAGCGGCAGTATTAATACTTACATTAATTACACACATATACATGCCTATAGTTAGCCAGTTAACATTTATTAAGCACCTACTGCTTGCTAGGCACTATGTTTAGCAATAGGAATACAAAGAAAGGCTAAAAAGACATGTATATGTACATGTTGTCTCTTCCAAGCTCATTGATAGGTAGGCACAGTTTCATTTTTGTCTCTATATACCCAGGACCCAGCAGAGTATCCTGCACACAGTAGGTGTTTAATAAATGTTTGTTGATTGGCTGACTGAAAGAGAATAATAGTAACAGTAGAAGCATTTGGAATGTTATTCTTCCCAACATAATAGTCTTTCCAGAACAGACTGTGCAGGGTGAACACTTCTAGTGCTGAGAATCTTCACATAGACTAATTCCTAGCCAGCCAAAGTATATAATACATACATTGGGAAAGAAAGCTCATCTTGCTGCCTGTGCCCCAAAAAGCAAAGGCATCCTGTCTTGCTTGTTGAGCAATGGAAAGTATTTAACCGGCTAACTGAACAAATCACAAGACCTAGGTTCCAGTCCTTTGCCACAGGAGATTACAGACATATGGTACCTGTAAGGACTAACTTTGATAGAATTGACTCCTCTCACCAATGAAAGGTTCAAAGACAGCTCCAAAAGACTCGTGATGGAAAAAGCTATGCACATCCAGAGAAAGAATTATGGAGTCTGAATGCAGATTGAGGCAAACTTTTTGCTCTCTCTCGTTCTCTTTTTTGGTTTCATTTCTTCTTTCTCATGATTCATTCCATTGGTTATAATTCTTCATTACAACTGGACTATTATGTAAATAAGTTCAGTGTGAAGGTATATGTAGAACCTACATTGGATTACATGCCATCTTGGGGGACTAGGGGGAGGAGTGGGAGGGAGAGAAAATTTGGAACCCAAAAACTTGTAGAAGTGTTGTAAAATAAAAATAAAAAAATAATAAAATAATTTCCACCAAAACAAAAAAAAAATCCCTTTACTTTCTGGGCCTCAGTTTTTTCATCTGCATAATGAGGGAGTCAGACTAGATTATCTCTGATGTCCCTCCCAACTCTAACATTATCTGATTCGACTGTTGACAGGTGTAAAAAAATTGACTCCTATCACCAGATGGGAGATACAGTTGGCATAGAGACAGGTCTTGGCAAGTTTCCCTTGACTGTTCTGACCAAGGTGGCTAGGATGAACATCAGATCTGTTCACAGTGAACATGATTCTTGGTTTCTGCCAGCAAAGATAACAACGATGTTACTGATTTTCAAGAAATGAATATCCAACATAGCATAACTGTTTGGACACAAGTTACTTAGAGATATTTTGGCATCTAAAATTCACCCAAAAGACCTGACTTACCAAGACACACACAGGACTTTCACCTAAAGTTTCAAGGACTGGCTATGGCTGGAGGGTACAGTGGATTTAAAATGCTCCTTTATGATGCAGTAAAGAATTTGTACTTACTCGTACATTGTTGTTTTATATCTTTATACTTACATTTATATTTGTATTTATATGTTTATTCTTTCTCATTTCAGGAAAGTATGTTTTGTCTCCAGACCTTTCCAGGCAGACTTCCCCCTAACTCATCATCCATCATCCATTATTTTACTATCTTATTATTTTATGAGTTATTTGTGTCTAACCTATGCCAGAGCCTTCCAAGCTCATGTTAGACTAATCAGACACAGCTGAACACAATGTACTTTGGCCCCAACATCTTAATGTCATTGGTCCTCTTTGAGTATGAAGGCTGTATAGCACAATCTTCCCAGGCTTATTTCACATTATTCTATTATTCTCCTTCATGTCCTCTACATGAGTAGGGCAGCCAATTGGGTCTCCTTACTGAGATGCACACCTGATGGTCCATCACTTATCTCCATGTCTTTTTATAAGCTATCTCCTATCCTTGGAATACACTCCTCCTCACCTCCTCTCTATATACTCTGGCTTTCCTCAAGTCTTGGATCCAGTATCACTTTTGGAAGGAAGAAGGAAAAAAAGGGAAGTGCGGGAGGGAAGAAAGAAAAGAAAGAGAAAGAAAAGAAAAAGAAAGAAAGGAAGGAAGGGAAGGAAGGAAGGGAAGGAAGGAAAGAAAGAAGAAAGGAAGGAAAGAAGGAAGGAAGGAAGGAAGGAGAAAAGAAAGGGAAGGAAGGAATTACTAAATCCCTACTACATGCTAGCACTGTGCTAAGCACTTTACAAATATTATGCCATTTGATCCTCACAAGTTTGGAAAGTAAGTGCTATTATGATCTCCATGTTACAGTTAAAGAAACTGAGGCAGGTAATGGTTAAGTGACATGCCCAGGGTCACAGAGGAAGTGGCTGAGGCTGGATTTGCCCTTAGGTTTTCATTCCTTTAGGTCCGGCATTCTCTCTACTACATCATCTAGGCTGCCTACCTGCAACTTTCCTACCCCAGGAAATTATTTTTGTATTTAATTTGTTTTTACCTTTCACATAGTAAATCTGTGTATATAGTTACCTGTTTTCATTTTGATTTCCACTAATAGAATAAGCTCCTTGAGGTCAGGAACACTTTCATTTTTACCTTTTCTTCTTTCCTTAGTATCTAGCACAGAGTCTGGCATATACAATGTGCACATAGAAAAAGCTTGTAGAAGGAAGGGAATTACAAAAGAATTATAAAATAAGGGTAATGAGGAGGACTTTATCTTTTTACCTCCATATGAAGGTATCATAATTAAAGACAGTGTGGTCCATTAATATTGACACCAAGATGCATGAAAAAGTTGAAGAGGCTATATACAGTTCTTCAGTAAAAGATACGTTCCATCAGAGAATACAATATGTAAATGGAAATACCACCAAAAGGAAACTGAGCTCAAATTGAAAAAACTAAAGTAGGTTCCAGAAACCAGAGAGTGAAATGTAACTCTTCCCATTGCAGAGGGATGGAAGACTACTAAGACAGGACATTATATACATTGTAATGCAAATACGGTCACTGAATCAGATGATTTTGCTTATTTGTTTTTCTTTTCTTTTTTTATAAGGGAAATTTCAATATGGCACAGGTAGGGACTGTCATATAAAGACAAAAGTAATTAATAAAATATTTTCATTTCTTTCTTTCAAAGAAAGTACACTAGCCATAGCAAAAAACTCTCCTTCTGGATTCTTCTTAATACCCAGCTCTGCCCCTCTTGCTTTGTATTTTCTAGATTCCATGGCTTAGAATTTGTGTTCCCCCTGACTCTGATCTTTGGACTGACCCCTCAACATTCCCACTCTTTCTGCTGTGTTATTTCCCCACCCCCACCCCCACCGGTAATTCCCACATTTGGCCCCTTCCCCAAACTTAGTGTAATGCAAATGTTCCAGTTGGCTACCAACCCAAGCTCTTAATCCTTACCCACCACTGACTAACTGATCTGACAAATATGCCTATTTGCTTTTTCATGAATTGTAAATGTGTAGCATTTTTAAACCCCCAAGGAAATGTTTTGACATTTTATAGAATCTTTTTTTAAAGGGATACGCTGAAATTGAATCTTACCATCCCTCACTGAAACAAATATATCACTTGATAATCATTAAATTGATCCCATGGACATGACCTGATGCTGGGAAAAAGAAGGAGGGAGGTGAATGCAAATATAGACCAAGATCCACCAGCACCTGTTATTGATGCATGCTCTTTATCCAGGGTCAAGGCTCCAGACTACATCTGAGTATAGACACACAATGCTGACAGCTGATGGACCAAACAGTAAAACTGGGGCTGCAAAGGCTTTAAAATAGCCTGGCTCATGGCAGGTGAGGGAATTAGTGTATTTTTGCTCTCCTAGTGATTACATCTTTCAAGGGTGAATGATAAGTCAAAAGAAATATGACTGATTTTTTTCTCTTCACAATTTGAAATAGCAGAATGGTTTTTATTTTGATTTCATAATATTCTTCTGCTTTTTCTTTTCTTTCTGGTACTTTCTTTCAGACTTGGTTTTAGGCACCTGCATGGTTTATCCTGGTTAGTGTCCCAAGCTACATGTGACCAGACACAAAGTTAGCGTCCTACAACAGCTGCCTGACTTAAAGACAGAAAGACGCGAGTTCAAATCCTGCCTCAGATGCTTACTAGATATGTGACACTGGAAAAGTCACTTAACCTATCCTAGCTTCAGTTCCTTCATCTGTAAAGTAAAATGACATTAGCACCTGACAGGTTGTTATGAGGATCGAATGTGATAGCTAACATATGTAAAGTTCTTCCCAAACTTCAAAATTCTGCATAAATGCAAGCTATTTTTTAATTACAATTTTCATCCCCTAAAGTTTCACATAAAAGTGCTTCTAAAAGTGTTGTTATTGAGTAATAATTACTAGTAATAAAATAGCAGTGGACATTTATATAGTGCTTACAATGTGCCAGGCACTGCATTAAGAGCTTAAAAATTGTTATCTCATTTGATCATCACAAAACTCTGGAAGGTAGGTGTTATTATCATTCCCATTTCCCAGAGGAGTAAACCATGCATACCTTTTAAACTTAGTAGCCTGCTTATAGAAACAGGTATTTCTTCCCATCCGATATAGTCATATGTTCCCATGGAGCTGAAGTGAGAATTAGAAAGCCACAAAGGTTTTTGACTCAATATATCCAGCCCCAAGGTTGGATATTGAAACATCCAACATAAAGAAATGGCCAATGAAACACTGCAGCACTGCCTCAATAAGGCTTAGCACCTGATACAGGAAGTACAGAACAGGACCAAGCCCATTCCAAATAGCCTAATCCTTTCAAGATAACTGAAGCTTACTTTTTTTTTAAAATGGAGTTAGTTACAAAGGAGCAATGCCACCACCAAGATCTTTCTCAAGATGTATGAAAGAAACAAACCAATGATTAAGTACAATTCCTAATTCATTTAATGTGCATATTAGAAGTTCCTAATAGAGGACATTACACATCAATCATATGTACCAGTCTCAGAAAATGTCTTTTTTAAGAAGTATTTTTAATTCCTTAAATAGCAAGACTATTCTCACTGGATACAATAGAGCCACACAAGTTTAAAGCCAGAGTAAGTAGAGATTTCTCACGATATTTCAACACAAGATGCGCTGCTTTCTTTAAAAAATTTTTTAACATTTTTTTTTAAATTTCTAATTTCAAATTCTCTCCCTTCCACCCCAACCCCATCTATTGTAAAGGTAAGCAATGTGATATCAATTACACATGTGGAATCATGCAAACATATTTCCATGTTAGCAAAGAAAGGCAAGAAAAAGTGAAAAAAAATGCTTCGTTTTGCATTCAGACGCCATCAGTTCTTTTGCTGCAGGTAGAGAGAATTTTTCATCCTAAGTCCTTCAGAATCATCTTGGAACATTGTATTGACCAGACTAGCTAAGTCATTATATAATATTATTGTTATTGTGTACCATATTCTCTTGGTTTTGTTCACTTCACTTTCTGTAAGTTTACACATGTCTTCCCATGTTTTTCTGAAATCATTCCATTTGTCATTTCTTATAGCACAATACAATATTTTATTACAATCATATACTGCAAGTTGTTCAGCTGTTTCCTAATTGATGGTACTGCCTCAATTTCTAATTTTTTGCCACCACACAAAGAGCTGATAGATAGATATACATATACAGATAGAGATACATATAGATAGATATACACACATATACATATGTGTGTATACATATATATATGTGTGTGTGTGTGTATATATATATATATTTACATATGGGTCCTTTCACCTTTCCTTTGACATCTTTGGGATACAGACCTAGTGGTGTGGTTGGGTCAAAGTGTATGCACAGTTTTATAGTCCTTTAGGTATGATTCCAGATTGCTTTCCAGAATGGTTGGATCAACTCACAACTCTACCAACAGTGCTTTAGTGTGCCAATTTTTTTCCATATCCCCTCCCACATTTGTCATTTTCCTTTTCTGATATATAAGCCAATCTGAAAGATACGAGGTGGTACCTTGAAGTTGTTTTAATTTGTATTTCTATAATCAATAATGATTTAGAGCATTTTTCATATGACTGTAGATAGCTTTGATTTCTTCCTCTGAAAGCTGCCTCTTCATATCTGACTATTTGTCAATTAGGGAATGAAATATTCTTATAAACTTGACTCAGTTCTCTATATATTTGAGAAATGAGGTCTTTATCATAGAAACTTAATATAATTTACCCCCAGTTTTCTGCTTTCCTTCTAATCTTGGTTTAATTGGCTTTTTGTAAAACATTTTTTAATTTAGTGTAATCAAAATTATCCATTTTACATTCTCTTGTTAAATTCTTCTCTTATCCATAGATCTAGGTAAATTTTTTTCAGATCCCCCTAATTTGTTTATATCAATCTTTATGCCTAACTCATGTACCTATTTTGACCTTATCTTGGTATATGGTGCAAGATGTTGGTCTATACCTAGTTTCTAATAAACTGCATTCCAGTTTTCCCAGCATTATTTTCTGGCCAAATAGTGAGTTCTTGTCTCAAAAGTTTGGATCTTTTGGTTTATCAAAAAATAGATTACTATGGCCACTTACTACTATGTATTATGTACCTAACCTATTCCACTGATCCACAATTCTATTTCTCAGTACCGGATTGTTTTGATAATTACTTCTTTGTAATATAGTTTGAGATCTGGTAGTACTAGGCCACCTTCCTACAATTTTATATTTATTGGTTCTCTTGATATTCTTGACCTTTTGTTCTTCCAGATGAATTTTATTATTTTTATAGCTCTATGAAATAATTTTTGGTGATATGATTGGTGTGACACTGAATAAGCAAATTAATTTAGGTGGAATTGTCATTTTTATTATATTGGCTCAGCCTACCCATGAATAATTAATATTTCTCCAATTGTTTAGATCTGTCTTTATTTGTGTGGAAAGTGTTTTGTAATTGTGTTCATGTAGTTTCTAGATTTATCTTGGTGGGTAAACATTCAAATACTTTATATTATCTGTTGTTTTAAATGGAATTTCTCTATCTCTTTTTGATGGACTTTGTTGGTAATATATAGAAAGGCTGATGATTTATATGGGTTTATTTTATTTCCTGCAACTTTGTTAAAATTGTTAATTGTTTCATCTGGTTTTTAAGTTGATTCTCTAGGATTCTCTAAGTATACAATTATATCGTTTGAAAAAATTGGTAGTTTTGTTTCCTCTTTGCCTATTCTAATTCCTTCAATTTCTTGTTCTTGTCTTATTGCTATAGCTAGTATTTCCACTACAATATTGAATAATAGTGGTGATAATGTATATCATTCATCTCTGATCCTTTGGAGAAGGCTTCTAACTTAACCTCATTACAAATAATTCTTGCTCTTGGTTTTAGGTAGACACTACTTTTCATTTTATGCAAGGTTCCATTGATTCCTTTGCTTTCCAGTGGTTTTTTTTAATAGGAATAAGTGTTGTATTTTGTCAAAATCTTTTTATACAAGTATTGAGATAATTATATGATTTTTGTTAATGATATGATTAATTATGCTGATAGTTTCCCTAGTATTGAACCAGCCCTGCATTCTTGATACAAATCTCACCTGGTCATAGTGCTAGTATTCTATTTAAAAATATTACATCAATGTTCATTAGGAAATTGTTAGTTTTCTTTCTCTGTTTTTGTTCATGTTGGTTTAGGTATCAACAACATATTTGTCTCATAAAAGGAATTTGGTAGAATTCCTTCTTTGTCTATTTTTCCAAATAACTCATATAGTATTGAAATTTATTATTTCTTCGAGGGTTTGGTAGAATTCACTAGTGAATCCATCTGGTCCTGAGTACTTTTTCTTAGGCAGCTCATTGGTGGCTTATTCAATTTCTCTTTCTAAGATAGGGTTATTTAATTATTCTATTTATTCTGTTAATCTGACAGTTTATTTATTTTTTTTGGTAAATACTCATCCATTTCACTTAGATTGTTAGTTTTACTGACATGTAATTGGGTAAAGTAACACCTAATACTTGCTTTAATTTCACAATCATTGGTGGTGCATTCACCCTTTTCACTTTTGGCACTGGTGATTTGGTTTTCTTCTTTCTTTTAAATCAGATTAAACAATAATTTATCTATTTTATTGGATGTTTTTTATAAAACCAGGTCCTAATCTTATTTATTAGTTCAATAATTTTCTTACTTTCCAGTTTATTAATCTCTCCTTTGATTTTCAGGATTTCCATTTTGGTGTTTAATTGTAGATTTTTAATCTGTTCTTTTTTTTAAATAATTACACGCTCAATTCAATTATCTGCTCTTTCTCCATTTTGTTGATATGTGCATTTAGAGATATATATTTTCCTCTAAGTAATGATTTGGCTGCATCCTACAAATTTTGGAATGTTTCTTCATTGTTGACATTCTATTTAATGAAATTATTAATTATTTCTATGATTTGTTTTTTGACTCATTCATTCTTTAGCTTTCTAATATGCTTTTTAATCTATGCTTCAATGGCTCTTTGTTAAATGTAGTTTTATTGCACTGTTGTCTAAAAAGGATGCATTTAATATTTCTGCTTTTCTGCACTTGCTCATGAGGTTTTTATGTCCTAATACAAATTTAGGACATCTTATGTCCTGATACATATAAATTTTTAAGATGCCATGTACAGCTGAGCAGTAGTAAACTTCATCCATTCTACCCTAAAGTAACCTGAATTCTATCCTAAAGCAGCCCAAATGTTATCATAAGCAAGTTTAAAGTGAAAGTTGGGGTGGGAAGGTTAAATTTAGTCCTATGTCCTTTGCAGTCTCCATCACTTCTCCAACCCTAGTCACCACTATCTATTCTCATTAACCTTTGGCTTGACAAGCTACTACCCCCACATTCAGTAACACTACTGGACTTATGTATCACTGCAGCTAGACAAACAGAGAAATGATACAGCTATTCTCTATGAACACAGATTTTACTAGTGTTAATACATAAACATTTATGAAGAGAAGGAATTCAAAAGGACCTGTGTTGTTTACCATATGCTCAGAAATACAGGAATCACATCAAAAGCCTCCAGAAAAACAGACAAAGAAAGAAGCAGAAGAATCTGGATTGTTGTTCCAACTCATTCCCCTTGCCCCTAGTCCTCTAAGCCCTGTGGGTGATTCATAAAGCTTAGGCCCACTGTGGCTAAAGAAAGACAGCCACAGATTCTTTTCATCTCTAGTATCTCATCTTTCTGGCCTATAGGAAGGCAATTCTTAGGCTACTCAAATCAAACATTGCCTTCAAAAAGCTTTGTGGAATATTATATATTCTGGGGCATGTTTGCAAATAGCAGCAGTCTCCAGAGATCCTACAAAACAATGTGCTTTACTTTTCTAGCTGAGAAACATTGTTACAAGAAATCCCTATAACAAAGTTGTCAAGGCCATGTGATAAAAAATCATTTTAAAAAATACAAATGCTTAATTTGAGAGTGGAAGCTAATAATTTAGCATTTGTGTACCTTCCAGATGACTTAATTCTCCTCCCTCCCACTTCCATCTGAAGTTTGTTATTCTTCAGAAGTACATTCATTACACAATCCAGGAAAAAAAACGTGTGGATTGATAAAGAGGTCCTAAACAGGAGCTAGTCATGGAGATAAAAAAAAATAACATAAATAAATAGATAAATGAATGGACAGATAGACCAGTAGACAGACAGACAAACAGATAGATAGATAGAGAGAGAGAGAGAGAGAGAGAGAGAGAGAGAGGCCTAACAACGGAATTAAATCACTTGGTTATAATTTACGGGGACATGACTAAAAATCCTACTTAAAGTAATGCTAAGATATGGGGAAGGATGTAACTAAAAACTTTTAGATCTCCCAAAAATCAATGTTTATATGACATAGAAGTATGACCAGCAAAACGAATGGATGAATGAATAAACAAACAAACGAATAAAACAACGAATAATACTTAACGAAAATGAGAACTACAAAAAGGGAAATTTGTGGTATGTTAATACTATTAGCTGTTCTTTATCAGTCTTCCCTTCTGACTCTTACTGGTGTCAAGAGACCTGAGTTCAAACTGCCTGTGTAATCTGAGATAATTCTGTTTTACCTCTCTGGTCCTCAGTTTTCTCATCTGTAAATGATGGAGTAGGACTTTGTGATGTCTAAAGTATCTTACAGATTTAAATCTATAGTCCTACAATTCTATAAATTGAACAGCTGAATGGAAAAAAGAAAAGTCTCAATGTGCACCTATCCTGGTTTCTCTATGGACACTTGGCTTTTGGCTCGCTGTCCCCAGAGCACAGCAAGTGAAAATTTATGCCAGCCTGCTCTATGGCTAAAAGGAAGAAAAATCAAACCCACAAACTGAAATTATCCATTCCAGTTTAACAAAACATAGAATTTTTTTGGTAAAATACTACAATGAGACTATATCTCCCTTTTGATGGTAACATAGATTTATACAAAAAAAGATGTTATGATAAAATATCTAAGATTTTACAATATTATTTCTTTTATCCTTTTTTCTTTAAAAATATTGTTATATGGGATAGCTCCTTTCAAGGAGTAAGGGGATAGATATTGTAAGAAATTCTGGTGATAAAGAGCAAAAGATTAAAAAAAATCAATAATCAATGAAAATTTATTTTTAAAAAGGACTTTATACTTTGTAGAATTCACTGTCATATTATACAATGATCAAGCAGGAAAAAACAAACCCTCTGAAGTGATTTCAACATAAACTTAAGGGATTTGATACACCATATATACTTGGTCATTGTGAACAATCAATTCCAAGTTTTTGTCTAGTGGTCCAATAGGACAGAGCACAGGGCCTGGAATTAGTAAGACTCATTTTCATGAGTTCAAATCTGGCTTCAGACACTTATTAGCTGTGTAGCCCTGGGCAAGTCACTTAACCCTGTTTGCCTCACTTCCTCATTTATAAAATGAGCTGGAGAAGGAAATGGCAAACCACTCCAGCATGTTTGCCAGGAAAACCCCAAATGGGGTCACAAAGAGTGAAATACAACTGAAACAATGGAACAACAACAGTAAAACAAATGACATACTTCAGTTGCCCCAGACTGCAGTATTATCGCTTTGCTATAGGAAAAAAAATGGTACCCATAAATTGGAGAGTGGTTGAACAAATTGTGGTGTGCGAATGAAAACTACTGTCACATAGGGAATGGTAAATATGAGGAATTTAGAGAAACAGAGGAAGACTTTTATGAAGTGATGCAGAGTGAAGAAAACCAAAGAAAGGGATGTACAAAATAATTATAATAATGTGACTCCTAACATTATTAGAAAGTAGAGAGAGTGGTAAAACTTGGATGACCTATGATGAACAATCTTGATCATGTAGAACTGATTAAAAAAACAACAAAACTTTCTCCTTTCAATAGAAAGTTAGTGACTTTGTTGAGGTTCAAGGTGTGCCATGGGGTTTTCTCAAAAGAATTCACACACTCAGGCTCTCTCAAACCCAAACAGGCATTTATTGAGAATTATGCTTCTCAGCAGTGGACTAGGCTCCTTCAACGAACCAGCAGGTTAGCAAAGCAAGACAGGGATTTTTGTAGAGCAAAAGATGCAATTGCATCACTATAGAATATAAAATATAGGAGATTTATTGATATGGGGTGGGGTCCTCACCCTGGTGGAACTGTGCATGTGGTTACCCAGAATGCATACAGAAAAGCCCATTCAGGGGGTATCAATGTATGACAATGGTATTATTATAAGCCTCTCTATGTCATAAGTTCACCTTATGACAATTCTTTATTATTACTATGCAGGCATCCACTTAGCCTGCCATTTAGTGGTCAGACATCCGGCTCAGAACAATTTTGGTGCTGCTTTCTTAGTGCCTGGCTATTGTGGTTGTATCTAAGACTGAATGGTTGGAATGGCTATTGTGGTCTTATCTAAAACTAGATGGATTTGGTTAACACACCTGTTGTTCTAATGAGACATGCATTCATGCATATTCCTGCTGTTCTAGTGAGGCATATGAGGAAGATGGGTTATTGGGGCTGACGGCAGTGGCTAGCTAGGGGCAGTGGCTAGACTCCATCATCTATGGATGTAGAATGTGGCATGAACTTAATAAGGGACATGATATAAAAGCTTTCCAGTGTGTCAGCCTTGAATTACAGAATTCTAGATTGTTAAGAGATGAAAGAGATCTTAGAGGTCATTTAGATAAATGCCTTCATTTTGTTGTTGTTTGCCCTTCATTTTTCAAAGAGCACCAGTGACATCACAAGGATAATGTCTTGACTTGCGTGTGAATTGGATATGAATGGGGCAGAGCTCACTCTCTCCTCCAGAGTCATCAGAGTTCAGTGGCTAGACAAAAGTCAAGAGAACTGACAATGGCCAAGGATACCATGGACGAACTTTTCCTTTCTAAATTAAGGTCTTTCCCAAGTCTCAGTTTGAGGCCACACCCATTCAATGTCTAAGGACTACGTTAGAGTTGAGACAAAAGATGACTGAATTTAATATCACAATGATATCAATCTGGGAGAGAAAGACTCTCAGAATTCCTGACCAGAACAGAAAACAATTGCTATTTATACTCTTTCTAAGCCACCAAAACTTAAGCAATGAGTCATAGAAGCTTGAACTGGGGCTATTATTGGGCATCCAAAGAAAACCTGAGTGATTTGGGTTTTAAGGTGGAATCAGGTAGCTCCATTTAAAACACAGGGGCCTTTTAAAAGCCTGTCTTTTCAGAGCTATTCTTCTCTTCATTTTACAAATGTATAAAATGGAGTGCTCTAAAGCTTATCTATAATAGCCTTCTTTTTATTTGATTGACCTTTGTTAATGATCTGGAGTCAAAAGGGACCTTAGAAGTCATCTAGAGTAGGTTATTAGAGATGAGAAATTAGAAACCTGAAGAAATTAAGTGAATTGCATAAGTTCTTACAAGAAGCAAGTAACAGAGATAGGAGCTGAAAACAGTTGTTCTGCCTCTAAATCTGGCTTGTCTTCTATCCAACTGATAGGGTTTAGACTGTGGGAGCCCCTTGAACTCTCCTTGAATCTTTTCATTATCCCAAGCCCAAATCTCTAGGTTACTGTTAACCTAGCCTAGCTCTTTGTAGTCCAGCCACTTCCCACCCTTGATCCTATCAAAATGCCCATGCCCAAATCTGTTACCCCAAAACTAGCCTAGCCCTACATTGTCTGTCATCTCCAGGTAGCCTTCAGCTACTTCCCACTCTTAATCCCATTCTCTTGGTTCCTGGAGTCTGACCTCACCCCAGTCCCACCAAGCTCCTCCTTGGACTCCTCCTCAAGACCTTCCCTAAACTCCTCCTCTAGTCACCCCAGACCACCCCTCAATCCCTCCCACAATCTTTCTGTATATAAGTCTCATCTTGCCTCCATGAAGGTGCTCAGATTCAATCTAGCTCAGGAGATTAAATCTGGCCCACTTATGAAAATGAGTGTCATAAATGGTGAGATTTCTTAAGACCACCCATTATGGTGAATCTGTAATAAACTTTGTTTTTCTTTGGCTGTGAGAAGAAGGCTTGAGTTGAATTAATTCAAGCAGGACCCAGCATGTCAGTATTTTGGGGTCTTGAGCACCCCTAAAAACATATGGTTCCTTAACCTCATCACAACCAGACATAACTCTCTAGTTATCAATGTGTAAAGACCGCTGACAAGTATTCAGTCATAAGGGTGTGGAAGTTATTTTCCTCAAGAATCTTGAATCCACTTTTGGAATACTCTTCCCTTGAGTTGATCTTAATTTATTAAAGCCTTCTTTACTTAAGACAAGTTCTGCTGAACATGAAATAAGTGGAGATCAGGCTCCCGGGTTTCTGACACATTTGTTAACTTTACTGACAGCTTTGTGTGTCTTCCTGTCTTGATGTATGTCAACTTGTCCTACAGCAATACAATACACCAAGGGCATATTCTCTATATGTGGAGGAGGCCTGTGTTTGCCCTAAGAATTGTGAAGATGGAATGTCCCAACTTCTTGGGTTGAGGGTTTTGATAGAAACCTTAGGGTTTGGTATATCCTATTGCATCTCCTAAAAGGGAAAGAAACATGAAGAAGCAATCCATGCCACTGGTCATCATATGGGCCTGATCCGCTCAAGGAGCTAATGAAAATCAGAAGAGTCATCCCAAACTACAAATACAAGAGCCACAGGGTCCCAAAAATCCATTTTATATTCTGAATCCTACAGATGTCACAGTGGCAACATTTCTGTTCACAGACAGCCTAAAGGGTCAAGAACATAAATTGCACACCTTTTTGAGTGCATGCTTGTACAATGACCAACTTTATCAGTTTAGGGTATGTATTTCAAATTGTGTCAAAACCACAGAGGATACATTTGTATAATTTTTTGGAAAAGAACTCTGAAACATTTTGACATTCCTCTCCCCCACAAAAAAAATTAAAAACAAACAAAAAATTTATTAAGTACATTTCTAAATGTGGTACCTTTCTGGGCATTGTATAAAGCAAGTTGCAAAGGCACAACCTCGAGCTCCTAGGATTTTACACTCAGTGCCACAATTATATATTAATACTCCTGCAAAAGAACAGATACTCCTGTAATCCTAGACTAGCAAAAGGATTTGGAGGTCTTCTAGTCAAAATTATGCCCAAAGCATATTTATCTTGTGGTCACATATATAAACATTGTGTGACCATAAGATAATTATGGATAACAAATAAGATGAAATGTTTCTATCAAGCCAGGTCAAAAGCTAGTATAGTGGTGAGAATCAGATTACTATTCAAATTTTCTACTCACATAACATGGTCTTAGAAATAATAGGACTATAAACGTATACCTATATGTGTGTGTATCTGCAGAAAATCATGCAAAATTTTTAAAATTGTATCAATGTGAGCCACATCTCACTAGTATTCTACTTGACCTATTATACATGCCTTACAGTGGATGTCTACAGAATCTACTATCAACTATGCTATATATAGAATTTTAATGAATCCCACAGACTTTTCCATTTTCAGGCTTATTTTGCCATCACCTTAATAGAACTACTCCCTAGAACCACCAGTCACATAATAAAAACAATTCATATTTTTGAATAATATTGTATTTTTCCCAATTGCATGTAAAAACAGTTTTTAACATATGTTTTCTAAATATTTGAGTTCCAAATTCTCTCCCTCCCTCCCTTCCCCCCTGACTTGAGATGGTAAGCAATTTCATATAGTTATACAAGTGCAATCATGCAAAATACATTTCCATGTTAGTCATGTTGAAAAACAATTCACATCTCTAAAGAGCTTTAAGGTTTACAAAGTACTCATAAAAACAACTCTATACATTAGATAGGAAAAGTATGGTTATTCCGATTGCAGAGATGAAGAAACTGAGGATCAGAGACCTCAAATGACTCATTCAAGGTTACATAGGTAGTAAGTAGCAAAATTTGGATTCAAATCCAGGCCCCCTGTGTTCCTGCCATTAGAATGATCAACAGAGGAAATCATGAACCGATATTGTCATAATCAGGAAGACAGGGCAATCCTTTACAGAGCAGGAAGAAAGCATTGGTTGCCAATAACCTAAATGAGGGTAACAGACTCTTCTCTCCTTCTAGCCTTCTCTAGTCATCTCTGAAATTGTAAAACTCATTTAGCTTTTTAGTCAGTTTCTAAACTGGACTGGAAATGATAGGACCATAAATTTAGAAATGAAGGGGTCTTCTAATAGGTCATCTAATGCCACCACCTCCTCTTGTTTTACAGAAGAGTGCAGTGAATTCTAGAGAGGTCAAGAGATTGCTCAAGGTCATGTAGTAAGAGCTGAACCAAAAATGGAATCTGGATCCTCTTGTCTCATTGTACCGCAGCTGCGAGATCTAATAAAGATTTAGCCCAGTCATTAAACAAGCATTTTCAAGTGCCTGTTATGTGCTGGGCCCTGTGGTAAATGCTAAGGATAGAGAAAAAGCAAAAACACTCCCAACTGTCAAGGAGCTCACATTATAAGGGGGAGAAAATATATAAGTAACTAGGTATATGCATGATATAGGCAATGTAACTGGGAAATAATCTCAGAGTGAAGGTTGTAGCATTAGGAGCTGGGGGGAGGGAGTTGGGGGAGGGGGGCAGGAAAAGTCCCTTGAAGAAGGTGGGAAATGAGATAAATCTTGAGGGAGACCAGGAGGACAAGGAGATAAGATGGGACAATTCCATGCATATGGAACAGCTAGTGAAAAAGCATGGAGTCAGAAGATGGAATGTGAGAAAGAATTAAATAGTCTAGTATTGCTGGATTGTAGAGAAGGTAGAAGGGAGTAAAAGTGTAATAAAACTGGAGAGGGCAGAGGCCAAGTTGTAAAGGCTTAAAAGTCAAACAGGATCTTTATTTGATCCTAAAACCACTGGAGTTTCTTAAGTAGGACAGAGACAAAGTCCAATCTAGTCCAATCTGAACTTTGGCTGCTGGTTGGAGGAGGGTGGATAGGAGTGAGTAGAGACTTGAAGCAGGGAAACTAACCACATGGCTATTCTGATAGTCCAGAGTGCTGATCATGTGAGTGGAGAGGAGACACAGTCATTCTTGGTAGACTGACAGACTGGCAGGAAGTCTAGACACCTGGAAAGGTGACCAGTATCCATTCCCAGTCCTTTTTTAAGGAGCTAGAGATATGGATGAATATCTACAAAAACATAAACTGCCCAGACTAACAGAGAAGGAAGTGAAATTTCTTAATGACCCCATATCAGAAAGAGAAATTGAGCAGGCCATCAACGAACTCCCTAGGAAAAAATCTCCAGGGCCAGATGGTTTTACATGTGAATTCTATCAAACATTTAAAGAACAACTAATTCCAATACTTTGTAGACTATTTGGGAAAATAGGTGAAGAAGGAGTCCTACCAAATTCTTTTTATGACACAAATATGGTACTAATATCCAAACCAGGTAGAGTTAAAACAGAGAAAGAAAATTATAGACCAATTTCTCTAATGAATATTGATGCAAAAATTTTAAATAAAATATTAGCAAAAAGATTGCAGCAACTCATTACGAGAATAATACACCATGACCAGGTAGGATTTATTCCAGGAATGCAAGGCTGGTTCAATATTAGGAAAACTATTAGCATAATTGACCATATCAACAACAAAACTAGCAGAAACCATATGATCATCTCAATAGACGCAGAAAAAGCCTTTGACAAAGTACAACACCCATTCCTATTAAAAACACTAGAAAGCATAGGAATAAGGGGAACCTTCCTCAAAATTATAAATAGCATCTACCTAAAACCATCAACAAGCATTATTTGTAACGGGGATAAACTAGATGCATTCCCAATAAGATCAGGGGTGAAACAAGGATGTCCATTATCACCCCTATTATTCAATTTGGTTCTAGAAACATTAGCTGTAGCAATAAGAGAAGAAAAAGAAATTGAAGGAATTAGAACAGGAAAAGAAGAAACTAAATTATCACTGTTTGCAGATGATATGATGATTTATCTAGAGAATCCTAGAGAATCAAGTAAAAAACTACTTGAAATAATAAACAACTTTAGCAAAGTTGCAGGATATAAAATAAACCCACATAAATCCTCAGCATTCCTATACATTACTGACAAAGCCCAACAGCAAGAGATAGAAAGAGAAATTCCATTCAAAGTTACTGAAGGCACTATAAAATATTTGGGAGTCTATTTGCCAAGGCAAACCCAGGGCCTATATGAACATAACTATGAAACACTTTTCACGCGAATAAAATCAGATCTAAATAAATGGAGAAATATCACTTGCTCATGGTTAGGCCGAGCTAATATAATAAAAATGACAATTCTACCTAAATTAATCTATCTATTCAGTGCCATACCAATCGAACTACCAAAAAATTTTTTTACCGAGCTGGACAAAATAATAACAAAATTCATTTGGAAAAACAAGAGGTCTAGAGTATCTAGGATATTAATGAAAAGACATGCTAGAGATGGTGGTTTAGCCACACCAGATATTAAACTGTACTACACAGCAGCAGTCATCAAAACTGCCTGGTACTGGTTAAGAAACAGGGGTGTGGATCAGTGGAATAGGATAGGTACACAAGTAGGTGAAATCAACAAGTTTAGCAATCTACTCTTTGATAAACCCAAAGAAGCCAGTTTCTGGGCTAATAATTCACTATTTCACAAAAACTGTTGGGAAAATTGGAAAATGGTAGGGAAAAAACTGGGCATAGACCAATATCTTACACCATATACCAAAATAAAGTCAAAATGGGTTCATGATTTAGGAGTAAAAGTTGATACTCTAAATAATTTGGGAAAGCAAGGAATAGTTTACTTATCAGATTTGTGGAAAAGTAAAGAATTCATGACCCAACAAGAGATAGAGAGCATTACAAAATGGAAAATGGATAATTTTGATTATGTCAAATTGAAATGTTTTTGTACAAAAAAAGCCAATGCAACAAGAATTAGGAGGGAAGCAGAAAATTGGGAGAAAATCTTTGCAACTAGTATCTCTGATAAAGGCCTCATCTCTAAAATATACAGGGAGCTAAGCCAAATATATAGGAATACAAGCCATTCCCCAATTGAGAAATGGTCAAAGGATATGAACAGGCAGTTTTCAGAGGAAGAAATTAAAGCTATCTACAGGCATATGAAAAAATGCTCTGGATCGCTGCTGATTAGAGAAATGCAAATCAAAACAACTCTTAGATACCACATCTCTCCTGTCAGATTGGCTAAAATAACAAATCAGGAGAATGATAAATGCTGGAAAGGATGTGGGGAAATTGGAACATTGTTGCATTGCTGGTGGAGTTGTGAGCTGATCCAGCCATTTTGGAGGGCGGTGTGGAACTATGCCCAAAGGGCTATAGAAATGTTCATACCCTTTGACCCAGTAATACCACTTCTAGGGTTGTATCCCAAAGAAATCATGCAAGCGGGAAAAGGACCCATATGTACAAGAATATTTATAGCAGCTCTCTTTGTGGTAGCCAAGAATTGGAAAGCAAAGGGATGCCCATCAATTGGGGAATGGCTGAACAAGCTGTGGTATATGAAGGTGATGGAATACTATTGTGCCATAAGAAATGGGGATGATGCAGACTTCATAACAACCTGGAAAAACCTACACGACATAATGCTGAGTGAGCGGAGCAGAGCCAGGAGAACGTTGTGCACAGCCACAGATATGTGGATTCCGTGAGGACCAACCCTGACATACTGCGCTTCTTTCAGCAACCTAAAGGGGCAAGGACAATTCCAGGGGACTCACGATGGAGAATGCTATCTTCATTCAGAGAAAGAACTGCGAAGTTTGAATACAGACTGAGGCACACTACATGCTCGCCTTTTCTGCTTCTCTTTTGTTTTTGTTTTTGGGTTTTTTTTTTCTTGTTTGTTTTGTTTTTTTTTTTGGTTCTGTTTCTTCTTTCTCATGATTCATTCCATTGGTCAAAATTCTTCTCCACGACTTGACTAGAGCATAAATTAATTCAATGCGAAGTTATACATGACAGTTATATGAGACTTCATGCCGTCTTGGGGAGGGAGGGGGGAGGGAGGGGAGAAAAACTGGAACTCAAAACTATGTAGAACCGTGTGTGGTAAACTAAAAATAAATAAAACACCTTTAAAAAAAAAAGAAATATAAAAAAAAAACACAATAATTATACAATCAGCCTTAACAAACAAACAGATGAATATGACTCTTTGATAAGAATACTGATGTGAGTAGACTTTAAGGTCAAATAGGGCAAACTGCTAGAAATCTGAAGATAAAGAACATTCCAAAAGAACCGGGCTTCGTCACAAAGATGATGATTGTTGAATGCTTGAGAATGTCTTATTACCCATTCCCTCTGTGCTTCCTCCCCACCCCTACCACTCAGATAAGTCTGTGACAGAGGTTATAGGATCCTGGCAGTAAGAAGATGCAGGACTTGGAAGGATATGTATACCAGGAAATGGAATGAATAGGATGACTCATAATTATGTCTCAAAAAAAATTTAGGGAGAAAAATATATCCAGAAATATGTCCCAGTTAATACTTATTCTAAAGCCTTCTACCATTACCACTCCTTAAGCAGACTTTGCCAGTACAAAAGATCATTATAGTAAATCTACCTCTTATTTAATACTCATGCTAGTCATTTGAATGTTTCCATTTTACCATTACCAGGGCCGTTATTCTAGATCAGAGAGTCAAATATGTCCAGGAGGCCCATAACATTCCCAAGCACAGTCACCAGATTAAAATACAATTGGGAAATATTTAACAAATTTTTTTAAATACAATACAACACAGATAATGTTAATCTGTAGTTTTCTAAGTCAATACACAGCTGGTTTCTCTTTGAGTTTGACATTGTCCTAGATCAAATACTTTATTGCTCCCTAGATGGTTTCCTTTTAATTGTATATTCTCCTTACTTTAATTCACCCTCCACACAACCACTAGATTAATATTCTTAAAATATCATTGTCATAGAGCTGGAGAAAAAGTTTTTGACTCATACTCTACTAAAAAAAAATTGAAATTCCTCAAGACATTCAACATCTTGTACAATATGGCCCCAACCTTCTTTTGTCTCTTCATTTCCTTAATATATCTAAACAAGACCACTATATTCTATCCATACTCTATTATTTATCAATTTTGCAAATAATAATAACTCTCATGCATACACCCCATGCAGCAAATCACCAGATCTCATTGTTTCTGCTTCTACAGTATCTCTCATATCCATTCCTTTCTCTCTACTCATATATCAAACAGCTTCCTGTTTGGAAGGTCTTCCACTCTACCTGAACTCCCCCTGGGAAAGTAATTTTCCTTAAGCACAATTCTCACCTTGTTATTGCCTAAACCGATAAACTCTAGTGTCTCCCCATTTTCACCAAAATTACATAAAAGGCCTCTCTTTTGGTGCAAACTGACCTTTCCAGCCTTACTGCACATTACACCCCTGAATACACACTGTAGTGCAGTCAAATCATACTTCTTTTGCTGTTGTTGAGTTGTGTCTGACTCTTTGTGACCCTATTTAGGGTTTTTGTTGGCGAAGATATTGAAACTTTACTATTTCCTTCTCTAGCTCATTTTATAGATAAGGAAACTGAGGCAAACAGAATTAAAGTGACTTGCCAAGGTTCACACAGCTAATAAGTATCTGAGGCCAGGTTTGAACTCAGGGAGATGAATCTTCCTGACTCTAGGCTTAGCACTTTATCCATTGTGCCACCTACTGGTCCTAATCATTCTTCTTACTGGTCTTTATACAAAATCCAGTTAGGCAGCTAGATGGCTCAGAAGATGGAGCTCTGGGCTTGGAATCAGGAAGACCTGAGTTCAAATTCAGCCTGAGACACTTACAAGCTGTGTGACTTTGGGCAAGTCACTCAACTGCTCTCTGCCTCAGTTTCCTCAACTGTAAAGTGAGAATCATTATAGCACTTATCTCATAAAGGGTTTGTGAGAATCAAATGAGATAGTACTTGTAAAAACCCTTAGCACAGTACACATAGTAGATGTTTAATAAATGCTTATTGCCTTCCCTTTTCTTCATCTCCCTATAGAGGAAAGAACATTAGCTCAGGAGTCCAAAGATCTGGGTTCAGAGTCGGCTTCTAATGCATACTACCTGTACGACCTTATTCAAGTCACTTGACTTATTTGTGCCTCAGTTTCCTTTTCTGTTAAATGAAGGTGTTGGACAATATGGCCTCAAAGATATATATTTTCTGGGATATGAACTGTTCTTCATTAGAGTCATTTAAAGTCCCTTAAGGATAACTCCAGTACCGTATATATAGTCCCAAGGATGACATGTATTTTGTCCTGTTCCTATGTAATTTTCATTTCTATTACCAGATTTTTATTTCAAGATTTTCTATTCTATGTAGTTTGGAGTTTATGCGTATTTGGTATGGCAATAGCTGTTAAAGATCTAATGCTCTTGACATTTTTAATATAATAAATATTTATATTGTTCTTAAATATAAATTTTATATTTTAATTATGTTTTGTATATTTTATTACAATGAATGTTATAATAAGTATTATAATAAATGTTATAGTCAGGTGGTTGTAGGCAATGATAATATGTATAATTATCCTCTGAATTGAGTACAGTTTAGATTTGGAATCATCAGGGA
Organism: Trichosurus vulpecula; assembly: GCF_011100635.1. Taxonomy (NCBI): domain Eukaryota; kingdom Metazoa; phylum Chordata; class Mammalia; order Diprotodontia; family Phalangeridae; genus Trichosurus; species Trichosurus vulpecula. The sequence goes on from NC_050573.1 coordinate 424,749,274, forward strand.
CATGTTGGTGTTTATATTTGTACAATAGGGATTTGTCATCTCTTAATTTATAAAAGAGAGTGAGCTTCTAGTATATAATCATAGTGCCCTGATAATTTCTTTTTAGGTATCAAGTTAGCCCTGAGTTTTTGCAACCTATTATGATATGCTGGAGTTTCTCGCAGTTTATCAATATTATTATCACTGTTATCCCATTTTCTCCCTTTTTTAAGGAAATAATAACACTTTGCTGTTTTCATCATTGTTGCTAAGTAATGGAGACAGAACTGCAACCCAGCCCCCTGCCCTTTTCACTTTACCACACTCTGCCTCCTCTTCTAGGAGGGCAAGAATTTACTTTTCTTTATACCTTCCGTGTCTCCTTCTCCCTCTACTTGGAATGCCTTAGATCTCCATTTTCATCATAATAGCATTTATATTATGCTTTTAAGATTTGTGAAGAGCTTTACACATATTACCTCATTTGGCCCACAACAGCCGTATTTTGCAAGTGAGAAAAATGAGGTACAGAGAGGTTAAGCAGGTTGTATAGAGTTGTATACAGCTAATGAGTATCTGAGTCAGGACATTTTAGGCTATTTTGGCCTGGGTGCAGTTTCTACTAGCATAGATACAAATATGCCTATTTGCGGTTTGGAGTATAATACTTGAGATGTTACATTTCAAGGAAAAGGTCCAGGCTAAAGGATGAATCAGGTGCATACAACATGACCTCTTGGGTCCCTTCTGCTTCTAAACCCATGTGTTGTTTTTATTGTTGTTTGTTTGTTTTATTTTTTTTTGCCTAGACAGGCAAAGGTCAGACTAGGATAGAGTGTCAGACATGGAGTCAGGAAGACATCTTCCCGAGTTCAAATCCGGCCTCAGACCATTCCCAGGTGTGTGACCCTAGGCAAGTCACTTAACCCTGTTTGCCTCAGTTTCCTCATCTATAAAATGAGCTGGACAAGGAAATGGCAAACCATTCCAGTATCCTTGTCAAGAAAACCCCAGATGGAATCATGAAGAGTTGGACATGACTGAAAACAACCGAAAGACAGGTAAAACATCAAACTTAGGTTAGTCATTTAATGCAAGAAAAAGCATATAGGTAACATAGGCATAGGCAGTTAGTATTAAGAGTTCAGGAAGTCAGAGAGTTAGCACAGTGGGCACTAGGGAACAAAAGACACCAAAGGGAATATCTAGCTGCTGACTCCAAGTCCCAAACTCTGACCACTATACAACCTCACGGCTGGTCCCTCAAGAGCCAGTTCAGCTTTATCATGTCTCCACCATGAGTCAACTGTCCCTCCCTCCACTGTATTCTGTTAACACTTCAACTGAACTATGCATATGCTATAAATGCTGCCATGTTGTAAATATTTGCCTACAATATCATTTACTTGATTGTAAGTATCTTGGGGGTAGGAGGAGTTGTGTCTCACAACTCTGCATCATGCACAGCCCTGAGCTATGCTTTTCACATAATAAGCATTCCATCCATACTTGTTGAATAAATGGGACAGATTTCCATATGGTCACACAATTTATTCACAACTGGATTTCATCCTTAAATCACTAATTAATTTTCGGAGAAAGGACAGTGGTTGGGTTGGTTGTCTACAGGGATTGATTACTTGGAAGTCACTTAATTACTCTGCATGCAGATTGGATTTGTATCTCTGTAGCAAACATGAATATTCTCAGTTAGCTTTACCTTATGGGAACGCAGTTGTTCTATCACGAATCTTTAATAATGGCATGTGTTCTTTCCTGAAACATTACTGAAATGGGCTTGCTTTATTCAAGTCCCAGTAGTGACTGCCTTGTAATTGTACTGTGGAAATGGCTCTAATCCTTGGTTTGAAGAAGTTAATATATTTTCTGTCAAGGTGACAAGAGGGTCATCACTTATCTTTGAGCCCTGTATGCAGCACACTCCAGAATGACTTCTCGTTCTCCAAGGCCTAGTGACTTCTATGCCTATTTATGAGGACTTGTCACCAGCCAGCCCAGCTTTCTGACTGCCAGGATTCCTTGCAGAAGGTGCTCTAATTGCCTCCACCCTCCCTAGGATCACTTGACTTGAAGGGTTATTTCAGCACTGCTATCATCACAGTCCATGGGGTTTCAACCTATTTAGAAGTGAGTTCTTCTATTACTTCAAGGACCCAATTTGCCACAAAATCAACTTTCTGCCAATTTAAAAGCCATTTCACAGAATTTAGTGATGAGCAGCTAATCAATTTTTAGTTGCAAAGCATTATATCCTTAGAGCATCTATCTTTTTAAACATCTTATTGATGCCTTTCTTTTATATCATGTTACTTTCTAAATATATCTTTCAACCCATCCCACTCCCCCTAACCAGTAATCCCTCCCTTGTAAAAAAAAGTGGGGGAAAGGGAAAAATGTTTTGGCAAAACTGATCAACATAGCATATGCAATATTCTATGCCCATAGTCCCTTATTGCTTCAACTAAGTGAGGGAAACTAAACCATATGGCACTTCTCTCATGTTGCCTTATTTTGAGCCTTCTGTACAGGGATCTTACCTCCTCCTCTCTCCATCATCCAGGAGCACATCTTAAATTCCAGAAATTGAGACATCATGAGTTCTTCTTCTTGGCACCCTTAATACACTTAACACCATGCCTTGGATAAAGCGAGGGCTCAATATATATATTTATTGAGTGAAGGGACATATTTGCAAGTGTACCCCCCCCAGAACTGATTCAAGACAATTTCTGAAATGATTTGGAAAGACAAAATAGATAGATAGATAGATATATGGATAGATTGTAGTAGCAGAAGGTATGTAGTACAGTGGATAGAGCACAGTTCCTAGAGGCAGAAAGACTCATCTTCATGAGTTCAAAATTGGCCACAGACATTTATGAGCTGTGTGTCCCTGGGCAAGTCACTTAACCCTGTTTCCTCATCTACAAAAAGAGCTGGAGAAGGACATGGCAAACTATTCTAGTATCTTTACCAAGAAAACTCCAAACAAGTTCACAAAGAGTCAGACATGACTGAAAATGACTGAATAACAACCACTAAAGTAGTAGTAGTGGTAGTAGTAGTGATAGTAGTAGTGGTAGTAGTAGTGGTAGTAGTAGTAGCAGCAGCAGCAGCACCAGCAGCAGTAGAAGGAATAGTATTCAGTATAATAGTTATAGTACTAGTAGGAACAGTAACAGTATTCAGTGTGCCACGGTGGAAAAAGGAATCAGGAAAGTTTGGGTTTAAGTCCTTCTTTAGATGCATACCAGTTATGTAACCATGAGCAAATCACTTCAGTTCTCAGTGTCTCAGGCAACTCTCTAAGACTCTAAGTTATTAGAGGAAGTACTAATCTGCACTGCTGGAGGGACCCCCCATAAAAAGAGTTCTCCATGGCAATACAAACACAGTTCTTGGTCTCCCTCCACTTTTTTTTTCATAGCATCATAAAGTTTTACAAAGCATGGTCTTCAACAATCTTGCGCACAGCTTCCTTCACACAAGTTTGATCTAACGCTCACATAGTAAAAGTCACATGTGCCTGGTACTGCAAGGTTGACAAAGCTTTTATAAATATATGTAGTTACAAGATAATTATTGTCATTTCACCAGCATGAAAACTGGAGCTTCTAGAGGTAAACTGACCTTCTCATTATTGCACGGCTAGTACATTTAAAAGAATAACTAGAAACACCAAAGCACTACTGGTTATTATATTACAATGTACTTCTATTACTCAAAAATTACCTGTTCCATTTGCTTTGTATTATTAGCTAACTGTTTTTATTAATGACCTATCTTCCCAACTTGTAATCTCCTTGAGGAATGAGGTTTTTAAACAACTTCCTGTATTACCCAGAGTACCTTGCACATAGTGGGTGCTCAATAAATATATGCTGATTGATGGATTTCTTTATGGTCGAGGAGCATTCCCACACACAGAGAGTAGGGTGCTAGTTATGCCCAATTATTTGTCGTTCCTCACCTCTGATTCTTTACCCTCTACATAGGGAGTATTAGACCAGAGTCATAACAAAGCATCTGCATTGTTAGAACTTTCACAGGGCCAGGGCTCTGGCCAGGGTCAGATCATGACAAAATTGAGAAGTAAATAAGTTTCTCTTCAGCACCCCTTGCTGTTCTTTCTTCCTCTCCCTGAGTTCTACTTCCTCTGAGAATAATAGCCCAAGAAAAATCAGTTTAGCTGAGGGGTTGAATCTCCATAAGCCTTTAATGACATGGTAATTCTTTTCCTTACCTTACTTCAGTTTATGTAAGGATGCCCTGGGCAGTCCACCTTATGTGACCCTGCAGAAGCCCAAGAACCAGGCCAATTAAGTTCACAAGGAAAGGGAAACAACAAACAAAAAACCAATTGTTTTTATGAAAGACTCCGTTTTAATAAGCTGCTTTCACTGAAGACAAACATGTTTAATGTGTTAGGTACTGCTATATTTCTCTCGTTAGGCTTGAATTGAGTTGTTTTCTTTACATATTCATTTCGGATGGCAAACTTCTCTGGCTATGGAGATTTGTGCATAGATGCACAAAGATTTATTGTGCTTGAAGAAACCAACATCCAAGTATGTCACCATTTGAAATTGAGGTCAAGAAAGAGCCTTCAAATGCATGTTAGTCCTAAGGCATTACCTTACGAAATTTCAACATAATTGGTTGCCTTCATAATTCTGTGTATTTTACTTCATGCATTAAAAAATATTATTTTGAGAAGGCTTCCCCAGACTGCTTAAGGGGTCTAAGACACACACACACACACACACACACACACACACACACACACACAAAGGTCAAGGACTCCTCCTTAGGGCATCTTCCAAACTACTGGCAAACCTTGGTTACTGGATGGAACTCATTATGCCCGGAAGGAACTTAGGAAAGATTTCCCATGGGGCACATTTTAAAGCTTAGGGCTTTTAAAACGTAGTGCAGAAATCCCTACTTAAATCAATTTACTGGGGGTTGCTACTCGCTGAGTCAGGCAGGTAGGCAATGATGCCGAGTGACGGGCTGACTGTAGTCAGGCTGTGGGGTGCTCTACTGTAATAAACATCTGTACACAACTCCTTTTTCAATGGGAAAAAATGGAATGTAGCTCATTCTCACTGCCAGCTCTACAGAACTATAGGAGGCAACATCTTATTTTTCAACTTCTCTTTTTCAATTTTTTTCTTTCATTCTTCTCTTCAATAGTCAAAGAACAATTTCTCAGCTGCTTCAATTCTTATGATATGGGCTTCCAAATCTGAGGCTCAAATAATATGGTTTATTTTTTCCCTAAAGGAAATTATCATCCATATGTATTCATAGGATCATAAATTTAAAAGCTACTAAGTCCACCTTCCCCCACCCATTTTAACTATGAGAAAACTAAGAAGTCCCCAGAGTCACTCAGCTTTTAAATGTGTAAGGTAGGATTAGAACCCACATCTTTCTGACTTGAGCACTCTGTCAACTAGACCAAGCTACCTCTTCTACTGCTCCTAATCAGCAATTTTTTTCTTCTGCTCTTCTTGTCCATTTCTGGGACATTCTTTATTTTCAAATCCACATCCAAAATATAACATACTTCATTCCAACTGAGCAGCCAGAATGACCAACTGATTCTGTTTTCTTAAACGATTCAATGGTAAGACTTTAGGAGAATCAAAACCCATGACAGTAAAATCAAATTTGTGCTCACATAGGATCTTTCAAATAATCTTTTCATAATATTAATTCATGAATCTTTATAACACTACAGATCCTATCAATGGAAAATGCTATCAGCATTCGCATTTAATGGATTATGCTACTGAGGCCAAGAAATTCTATGAGTCATGAAGAACTAAGGGCAGGACAAGAGTTAGGTGGGTCACTAAAGTCTCAGGCAAAGCCCATCACTTTGAAGCTATCAGCAAGAATGGGTCCTGCAAGGGGAGCCATGACAATGCCTGGTGCTTTTCTGCAGGTTGAATGTCATGCTCACTGTCATTATAAAGCCAGTCACTGGACTCCAGACGGCGCTTTGCAGGAAAGAGCCATGATAAAACCTCTGTGCACTAGATCGGCATCCAAACAGAGTGGATGACTCAAGGTCAGAAGGATGTGACTTCAACAATAAAGATAACCCTTCCTCTGAGCAGAACAGCCACGCAGTTCTGACCTTTTGCATATATGCTGAATGTTCCTGTCCTAAATGTCCCTGGAGAATGTCTGCAGCCTCACAACAATCAGAATCCAGGCAACCTGATGAGTTTTGTTATCACTAACACATGTGTTCTCCGAAAGTAAAAGGCTGATGTGTTCACTTACCAGTCCTCCTTATCTCAAAGAGGAAACTCAAAATGGCCCATTTAGACACTTTAGAGTGTTGAGTATCATTGGCAAATAAAAACTCATGCCTTAAACCATAATGATAAAAATGACCATTTAATTTTTTATAGCAAAGACTCAATTGTCAATATTTCTCCTATGTGGCTATGTGATCACTTTTCTGTTATTTGATAAAACTATAAATTTTATTCCCTGTAACAAAGGGCAATGTGTCTTGATGTCATACAACAGATGACTCTTCAGATTATTAAACACAGAAGGAAAACAACTTTGAAAAGCACCCTCCTCCTTTGCTCCCACATTTTATAAATATTATCATCCTAATTGACTTCTTTTCAAATCATTTATAGATGATTTCAATACTTCAGCCTGAAACATGATATTTCCAGGGGGACTTTAGAGTCATTTGAGGTGAGCTGTGTCTGAACAGACCAAAAGGGCTCGGTGACTTAACCCATTTTATCAATTCACTCAAAAAGTATACATAACATACCATGGGCTCAGGCCAGAAGCCCAGGTCAATTAGGGTAAGCCCCAGGACACATGTAGAATTGTGGTACAAGGGAAAGAACACTGAATCCAGAGTCAGAGGAACTGGGTTCAAATCCTCCCTGTCTGTTACACCCTGGGAAAATTCAGAAGAAGTGAGGGGGTTGAACTAGATAGCCTTTGAGATACTTTTCAGATTGAGATCTCTGATCTTATTTAGTGGACATGTGGTTCAGCTGGTCAGATCAATCACTGGATAAGAAAGGGGCGGAACACTAAGTGACTATTGGTCTCTAACATTCTTTCCAGCTCTTTGAGAAGATACTATATAAAGCTTAGGGCAGGGGTTCTTAACCATTTTTTGTATCATGAACCCCTTTGGCAGTCTGGTAAAGGTTATGGATCCTCTCTCAGAATAACGTTCTTAAATGCATAAAATACATAGCATTTCAAAGAAAATCAATTATATCAAAATAGTGCTTTTAATAAAAGATATTTAAAGATTTAAAGATATTCTGATATCCCAGATTAAGAACTTCTATTTTAGAGATTGAGCTGTATATTCGACAGCATTGGGGAGGATGTCAAAGGGTTAATGATGCAGCATTTTCTGGATACTTATAACAGCTGCTCCCATGATAAGTGCATGTCCATGGTTACCAAGTCTAATATGAGGAAGATAACCCCTGCTGCATTTTAAGCCAGGGCAGGTCAGGCCTATCAGTTAAGAAACACTCAGACTAGATACTTCATCCACATGTAAATGACCCTCTTTAGGCCATAGTCAGATTCCCCAAAAAGCATCTTGGGAGAGATGAGGCTGGGAGAAGAGGAAGCAACAAACAGGTACTCTGGAAAATAAAATGTGTAATGCTTCAGAATCTAGGATTGGGTTCCTATTCTCTCCCCATTAGCACTAAGATAGGTCAAAAAAGTTGACCACAGGGACATTAGTCCCAAACCACATGCTGATTTGAATTGACTGAAATTTCAGACTGAAGTAATCCTTAGCAAGGTTTATTGGCACTTGCAGGGTGGGAGAAGAACGCAGTTACTATACTATAGAAATTACCTTTCCCACAAATTTTTATTTTCATTTTAGAGTGTTAAAGTAAAATAACGTTGAAAGACCGAAGAACTCTGATCAAAGCAATTGACCAACTATGTTTCCAGACAACCTGTGGTGAAGCTTGTTACTCACCTCCTGACAGAGAGATGAGGGGCATAAGGTGCAGAAAAAGACAATTTTGGGGCATGACCATCTGGTAGATTGTTTTTTCCTGATGGTGACTATTCGTTAAAAAAGGGCTTTTCCCCTTCATTCCTCTCAGTTTACTGAGGGGAGGTGTCAGAGAGAAGAGACAATAGAGATGCCAAAAGAAAAGAGAGAGCCATTGTAATATTTTTATATGCATGGAAGAGAAGAGAAGAATGTTCAGGAGGAGGTGTGAACAAGTAGAACAGTTTTGAAAATAATCTGTGTAATTTATTATATACTTCAAAAAACAAGTAGTGAAAAATGGAGGCTTATTGTTTCCAATTTTTTAACCCACTATTTGCATAGAGATGTTCATTTTTAGCATTTATGTTCAAAATTTTTAAAAATTAAATTGAAAAAATTAAGAGGATTATGCTATGAAAGACTTAGGTATTAAGATAATTCCCAATCTGTTGGTCATAGCATATAACAATCATTTTATTAAGAAATTCTTAATCTAAATGCACATTTGGAAACCAATAGTTACTTTCACGTCATCATATCCAAACTAACCAGATCTATTAAGCATTTACTGTACAGCTCCTCTGTGTGACGCACTGTGCTAGAAGCTGGGGATACACATACAAAGTAAAAACAGTACTTGCCCTCAAGAAGCTCGTATTCTATTAAGGGAATGTAGTGCATAGATGGCATATACACGATCATTTGAGGAAGTGAACATTAAAGTCAGAGGGAAGATGAAAGGTTTCCTATACAAGATAGCACATGAGCTGAAGCTTTATGGAAGCCAAATATTCCAAGATGCTGGAAAGCCACAAAGCTTAAGCTTTGAGAGAGAAGGTCCTGCAATTCTGGAGTACCACCAGGTAAACCCAATGCCCTCTTCAATCGTGAAACAATAATAATCATATTTGTATTCACAGCTCTTAATGAAAACCAAAGAAAGCAACTTGTTTCTTCCAACCTTCTAGCTTCAGGTACCTTGTTCTCCTTCAAAGGATAATACACGACTGTCCCACCATTAATAGCATGTCTCTTTTGAGATCCTTTTCTACCATCAGCAATGGGTTTTGCTGAATTATCTATACCTTTGGGGAGAGCACTGATTGGACTTACACATCCAATTTATGGCCAATGAGTCTTTCTCTGAATAAAAAGAAGTGCGGGTTACCTGGCATAAAAAACTCTGCTTTTTAAAAAAAAATACCCTATATAGCTATGTTCCTTCAAATATCATGGAAAACCATACAAAAAAAAGGAGATGAGGTTTTCTGAGATGAAGAGAAATCTAACTCAATTTCATACCACAATATGTGTCTATTTCTAAATACTATGATCAAACCAGGAAAATAAGCTTAGAGGAATCGAGCATGATAAGCAAGAGGCTTAGAGCAAGGAGAATTTTCCCCATCTTGTGACCAGGGGAAACACTAACCTTTTCCTCATTTCCTAGCCACCCAATCCCATTCCAACATCTCCCTCACAAGTTCTTATTGCCCTCTATGTAACTATCCATGTTGTTGTTACTCAGTTTTCAGTCATGTCCGATACTTTCTGACCCTATTTGAGGTTTTCTTGGCAAAGATACTGGAGTGGTTTGCCAATTGCTTCTCCAGTTCTTTTCAAAGATGAGGAACTGAGGAAAACAGGGTTAAATAATTTGTCCAGGGTAACACAGTTTAGTAAATATCTGAGGCCAGATTTGAACTCAAGAATATGAGTCTTCCTGGCTCCAGGCCTAGCTATCCATCCATACAATCTGATTCATGCAGTCTTCCTGACCTGAGTCATCCTGTCATTTCCAAAGATGAAATTCTAGACATAAGAAACCTCTATTTTCTACTAAAAAATAGCTGGCATTTACTTAGGGCTGTGAGATTTGCAAAGTACTTTACATATATTACCTCATTTAAAGCTCCCAGTAACCCTATGATTGAAATGTTACATGTATGATTATCCCTGTTTTACAAGTGAGGAAACTAAGGCTCCAAATACAACTTAGTGGAAAGTTCACTAGATTTAGAAACAGACAATTTGGATTCAAATTCCAGCTTTGCCATTTGCTGCCAAAAACCACGGGTAAGCTGCTTACCCTTTCTAAGCGTTGGTTTCCTCGTCTGTAAATGAGAAGTGTTGTAATAGATGATATCCAGAGTCACTTCTAATTCTAAACTCATGAACTCATGACTCGGTACATAGTAATTTGCTGATCAGAGCGATGGGATAACTGCTCAGGCTTACGATTACAATTTTCTGGAAGTGACATACATGAGCCTTAGGTGAGTAGAGATTTTTATTGAAGTGTCCTTCACAGGATGAGGTAAAAACCATGGTCCATTACCACTGTCCTTGAAGTGACATTCTCGTTTACCATAGGCAGCTTTGAACCTCAGTAAACTCTCCTTCCCTCTCTAATGGATAGTGGCACACAGTGGGACATTGTACGACCAAGTCTACATCCCTCTCAAAGAAAAGGCCTTAGTGCTTCAGAGGAGGACTGGATCAAAAAATACTGGCAATGAGCTTATGACATCACCTGGATCAATCTTCAGGTGAAGGCAAGAGGTTAGGAACAAACTGTGATATGAGCTATCTCCTCTCTGGGAAGAATCCACAGTATCTGAGGATGAAGGCTACAGACCTGCCCCACAGAGCATGACGGATAAAGGCTCTGTCCCATCTTTTGCAGCATTCTTTGCTGTTCACGACCGTGATGCTATCTCTTATACTATGAAGAGATTCATCTATTCTCCCTCTTTATGACAATTCTTTTCAGGAACTACAAGTAATGAGGTAAAGTTTGAACTTGTTTAGAATGCAAATGGTGGATTTAGAATTGGTAATACTATATCAACAAGCAACAATTTCTCATCATGTAACTGAAGGAAGAAAGATGAAATTGATCAACTTTAGAATTTGACGAATTCAGTCCAGAATGGAGCAACATTGGTGACCAGAATACACCGATGACCTAGGCTACATTCTTTCACTGGGACTCAGATCTTCCTGACTCCAAGGCCAGCTACAATGCAGCACTTCCTTTCTCTCCTATCTCCTTAATATGGCCCAAGATATATCAAAATGCAAGGTTACTGCTCCTATAAAGCTGAATTGCAATTAGTGAATAATTAGTGAATTCCTTGGGAATAATGAACCCCCTAAAGTGGTTTTATGTATTTTAATTTATACTATTCAAAGCTGTAATTATATAAAATATGGTCAGTGGTTCTATTTTGGTGGAAACACGTACTGCAAATTCAAATTATATGCTCGCTTTAGAGAATTCTTTATTTGCACCATTTGGTACTTGGCTGAAATTGTAGAATTACTGAATTCTAGAACATTAAAATACCTTTTGTGTGTGTATGTGCTTTCGTTGGCATAGGAAATTCCCCATGGAGAAACTACTACCAGTGCAGATTAGCATCAGTTCTTCCCTTTAAGGTTTTCCAGAGTTGTTTAGAGCACCAAGAAGGCAAGACATATCCCAGGTCACATGGTTGGTTGCTGTCATTCTTGAAGAGGACCAAAATGACATCACTATGTTGGAGTCAAGGCACAGTGTGTCTGACTGTGGCTGATCAGACCAATGTGAGCTCGAAACACTCTACTATAGTTTGGGCACAAATAGTCCCTATTTGAAGTGGAGATGTCTTTAAATTTGCATTTCTTTTGAGCTAAACAGTCAGTATGTGTCAAATACAGGATCCAGACCAACTTTCTATCCACAACACATCCTTGTCTCTCCCAAGCATTGGGAAAAGATGTGGTTCACCTTGTGACTGGCCACCATCTCAAATGAACTTTGGCGATGAAGTTCTGGGGCAGTTCAGTGGTGTAGTAAATAGAGCCCTGGGCCTGGAGTTAGGAAGACTGAGCTCAAATCTGGCCTCAGACATTTACCAGCTGTGAGACCCTAGGTCATTTAACTCCTAATCCTTCTTCTACATGACAAGCTTTCAGATGTAAAGAGACAATTATCTTGCACCACTTTAAGTCTTATCTTCTCCACAGAAAACATCAACCAATTCTTATATAATGATTTTTGTAAGTCCCCTCACCACCCTCTTTGACCCTATCTGAATGCTCTCCAGTTTCTCAATTTGCTTTCTTGAGAGGTGCCCAGAACTGGACAGAGCTCCAGTGGCAGCTGAGCAAGAAATCCCCTCTGTCATGTCTAAGATCAGGGAAAGCAACTCTCTCCACTGAGTGGGCTAACAAAGTAATTCAGGCTCAAGTCTAGATAAGATCCATGATCATTTTTTTTCATTACATTCCAAAAGGGTTTCTTAATGAATTATCTTAGAAGAGGTCAGATAAAATAGTCAATACAGACATTTTGGAAAGAAAGTGGAGGGAGGGGAAAGGTTAGGTGACCTGTATGCTAGAAGAATTCTATAAATGTAATAACCAGGAATAAAGCAGCTATCATGTTTCTGTTCCATTTCAATAAATCTGCCAATTTACTTGCAAAATCTCTGATCCCTCAGTCACTTCCTTGGGAAACAAAAAAACAAACAAACAAAAAAATCCAATGATCTCAAAGTCTTGTTTGTATATTAAAGGATAAAATTTTATGTAATTAAAGAAGATTGCTGACCCCTGAAACAGCTATCTTTCCTAGCAAAGCAGATCTAAGAACTTGTCCTACCAGCCATCCTGGGTATGCCAGTGTGGTCACCATTATACCAGTTCTCCAAAATAAGAGCATCTTTTACTACTCGTTCTTTTAGACTCTGAAGAAAGTTAATGCATTGAGAAATGCTTCAAAAGGCCACTTCCTATTCCACAACTGCTCCATTTACTGGTCAAGGAAGTGACCAGAACTACTCATTCCATACTCAAGTGTTAGATATACCCAAAAGTTGTTAGCCAGCTCTGCAAGGATTCTTAGATAACTGAATAGGGAACATGGATTATTTGCTGTACTTGTTCACTGCAAGACTGCTTAGTACAGATAGTTTACCATAAGGTATAGAGTACTGGGCCTGTAGTCAAGGAGATTCATCTTCATGAGTTCAAATCTGGCCTCAGAAATTTACCAGTCATTTAAACTTGTTTTCTCAGCTTCTTCTTCAGTAAAATGAGGTGGAGAAGGAAATTTCAAGCCACTCAAGAAGAGTCAGATATAAATGAAACAACTGAGCAACAACGAGATCTCTCTGTGATAGAGTTGTGAACTCAGGACTCTGTGAGGTTGTCATGGACATTTTGGCAGAAACTAGTACAAATGTAGGAGTACAGGGTGGCTCAGTGGTAAGAATTCAAATCTATATAGTGGATTCTTCATAATAACCCCCAGAGAGAGTTCATGTATTATCCTCAATTTACAAATGGGGAAACAGGCTCAGAAGGCTTAAGTGATTAACACATTACTAAATAGCTACTAAGTGGGAGATCTAGTATCTGAACCTAGGTCTTCTAATTTCACATCCAGAGCTCCAAAGCATAATGGTTCTCTCAGTCAGCTATTCAACTACAAGTCCACTTCTCTGGTGCCTTGAATGAGTTCAATTTACACAGCACTTTGTCTTTGAGGGCAAAGTGAGGCTCTTCAAAGAAATACTGCCATTCTCATGTTGGACTCAACGAGCTCTAGGTTCCCTTCCAGCTGCAAATTTATGTTCCTGTGATCTATAAGTTGCTTTCTTCTTGATAACAGTTGAATATACCTCACTTTCTCATCCTCTCCACTCTGAAGGCAGAACCATGACTTTACAAGATGGCTGTCAGAGTTAAAATATACAATTTTTTGACAAGGAAAAGAGTGAAATATAGATCAAGTCTATATGGTTATCAAGTGCCTATCTTTGACTCTATTTGCAAGTGACTCAATCAGCCTGTTTAAGCATAAAAATAATAATAGATGCATAATTTTGATGAGCTGAGACCTTGCTCTACAGCCCTTGACACTTTGTAAATACTAATGGTACGGATACATAGTCAATTGTTTATGCCTTAATCTCACTGCATGATGGTCCACTTTCTTTACTAACTATACACCTCTTGAAGGACATCATTTATGCCATTTTTAATGATGCTAGCATTGGAAATAAGTTACAGCCTACTCATACCTACCATATGCCTCTCCATTGTCCTTTGGGTGACAGACATCTTTAATTATTCAGAGAATGTAGCATTCCATGACTCACAGTCATACAGTGTCTCTGGAAGACTAGTGATGTTTAAAAGATGGACCTCTGTTTCAGGGAGAAGCTTGGGGTACATAAAATAATTGCATAATTTCTCAAAGGCAATCCAGGGCAGTCAACTCTCTTCCTGCTTAATTTTGAGCTCAAGCTCATTATTCATTCTCCACATCTGTCCTCAAAATGTTGAGGGTTTTGAGGCATTGATTGTCAAGGTATATAAATGAGGAGAGCATAGCAAAAGTAGTTAAAAAAATCTTAGCCTTTATTATTACCAAGCAAATGTTACTAAGAAAATGTTAAGAACTACTGACCCATAAGCCTGCTTTCCATGACTAAAATTTCATGAAGATATGTTATCTATTATATAATATGTATATATATATATATGTATATATGTGTGTATGTATATGTGTGTATATGTATGTATGTATGTATAAGTGTGTGTGCATGTATGTATACGCACATACAGACTTAGATAATGGCATTTTCAATGATGCCATGAAAACAGAATTGGTAGGCAACAGAAAAATACATTCTACAGCAAATGATGTTTTAACATCTGACTGGAAAGTGTAGAGAACACAAGAGCTCATTGTACTACTTGTTTTGTTAATATAATTTATTGACCTATTGTTTTTACTTTGCCTACATTTCCCAATGTATCCCTACTCTCTTGCCTCCCAGAGAGCCAACCAATCTTTATAATGAAGAAGAAAAATGAGAGGAAACAATATGGCAAAAACAACCAAAATATGAAAAAAATGCAATTCTTCTTTAGGGGCAAGCCTGATCATTCATTACACTTTCACAGGATTCCGTTTCCATTGTTTCGGTATTGTTCTTTCCCTTTCTGTTGGTGTTGTTAATGTGTACAATCTGTTCCTGACTGACTTTATTTCTCTTTACATCAGTTCCTGTGGCTTCCTATGCCTCTCTATATTCGTCATTTACTAATCCCTCTAATAGTTCATCATATTCATGTACCATAACTTATTTATTGATTCCCAGTTGAAGAACATCTAGTTTGTTTTATTATTGCTTGTTGACTATAGAAAGAATGATTCAGTAAAGCATAATGCCTTCTTAAAGGCTATACTACAACTAGGTATCTCCTGTGCATATGTTAAAATCTTACAAGCTTCCATATAAAAAAAAAGTCACTGGCTTGCCAAAATTGTTGGTCTCTTTCATGAGGATGTCCAGAATAGAGTCCAAAACAAATAGTGAACTCCAGGGATGATAAGGTCCTCCAGATGCTCCTGTTGGCAGATGAACTCAAGCCCTGGAACTATGCTGTGTCTGAAATAGGATCCATAATCCTTCTAAAGAGTCTGGGCCAACTATTCACATATTCATATATGTACAGGCACACACAAATACACATAGACACACACAAAGTCAAAAAGGGCTGAAGAGTGTATATTATCTTGACTACAATATAGATACATTTGGATAGACCAAGATCTTTAAGATACTTGCCATCTTCTCTCACTAGATATTTTTAGAATCGGTCCCTCAAAATTCTCAACATTTTGTGGCTGCCTCCATGGAATGTGCATTGTATTCTCAATTTTTAGTTGTTTTCCCCATCTTTGTTGTTGTTTCTTTTTTTATTTCTTTGTTTGTTTTAATGCCACCTCTATTTCCTCACATAGAACATCAAGGACTATGGTATTTAGCATACAAATATGCTAGTCCCATTGCCTTTGCTGGGAAAAAGTATCTGTTATTGGAATATTTTTGGCCTTTTCCATTTTTCATCTATTTATTGTCTTCTTCCCAGTTTATACTTGAATACCTTTGGGACAACTTGCCTTAGTCGTATCTCTAACTAAGCTTTTTGTTCCTGGTTTGTTGTGATCATTGGTGTTGTTTGTTATTGATGGTGATGATATCCTTGAGGTTGTTTTTTGGGGGGTTATTATTGTGAACAATGATTTTATTGATACACCAAACTTCCACTGAGAGTACTCTCTCTCTCTACCTATGCACATGAACAAATATACCACTAGGGTTGCCCGGAGGACTGAGAATTTAGGTGATAATCCAAGGGTCACAAAAACAGAATGGGATTAAGTGGGGGCCTTGCTAGGCCTTCCTAGCTCCAAGGCTAAGTTTCTATCCTGTATGCCAAGTTACTTTAAACATAGTAAGAAGTATGAAATGGAGAGCCTCGAGACAGTTGACAAGCTCAGTGCAAGGACTGATGGTAGAGTATGGACAGAAGCAGGCAAGATGAGGTGATTAAATGGGAAGAGCAATCATTTTAGAGTCAGAGATCTTAGATTTAAATCTTGCCTCTGACATTGACAACTTGTATGCCTCTTGGCAAGGTATTTCAGCCATGGTTTCCTCAGCCATGAAACTAATGGATTAGATTAGATGGCCCCTATGGCTACTTCCAGTTCTAAATCTGGAAGTATTTGTCTTCTTATATAATGACGCATTAAAGAACCTTAATTCCTCCTTTTAAACAATTGTATATATGGCAAAATTAAGGTACAAGAAAATTTGACAGAAAAGCAAATAATCTCAGTGGAAACTGTATTCAATATCTCAATAAACATTATAATGGATGAAAACTATGATGCTCACCTGAGCCAGAAAAAGGACTAGGGTGATTTGACTTAGTTGTTTGTCACCTTAGAAGGCTTTTTGATTGTTTTCCAAGTTCACCCCAGCAGTGTCTTCTCTGGATCTAAGACACTGAGGCACCCAGGAAGGCCTTTGATCCAGTTCCTAGCCCTACTCTCACCCCAATTTAGAAAATTTGATGAAAACTTCCTGAAAACTCACCAAAGCCCTTGTGCTTCCCTGCCCCCCATCATTTAAGGCCCTAAAACAAACTCCAAGGGATCACTTAAATTCTGTTGCCGTAGCAGATTGCTGTTGTATCAAATATTACTTGATACGGCTAAGCCATTGACCTTTGCTCAGGCATGTTTTTGTCTAAACGAGATTTTGTTTGGTAACAGCCTTTACAGTATTATTGAGTTGCTGAGTCATTTTTTCAGTCGTATCTGTCTGACTCTTCATGGCCCCATTTGGGTTTTTTTTTTCACAAAGATACTGGAGTGGCTTCCATTTCCTTCTCCAGCTCATTTTATAAATAAGGAAACTGAGACAAACAGGGTTAAGTGACTTGCCTAGGGTCACACAGCTAGTGATTGTTTGAGGCCAGATTTGAACTCTTCTTCCTCCAGGTCCTCGAGCTCTATACACTATACCACCTATCTGCCTCCCTTTAGTGTTTATAATATTTATTTCAGCTATTTCACAAATCTATAGTTCTCACTTTTCAGGTAATATTGACAATGACTCAAAGGATCGTATATGTAGATCTGGAAGAGTCTTTAGTAGTTTTCTAGACTAACTTTCTTATTTTGATCATGGAGGAATGTGAGGCCCAGAAAAGTAAGGGACTTTCCTAATGTCACACTGTAAGTTGCAGACTTGGGAATTGAGCCCCAAAAGAACTCTATGAATACAAAATGTAAAGGAGAAAAGCAATTATTTCCTTTTTTTCCCAGGGAATAAATGGCACATTTTAATTACAAGACAGCTCAAATTTAGCTTTTAGTTCCTTCTTAGTTAATGAGAAAAGTCACTAGCACTTTTAAAAAATGAGTCCCTTGGTCCATGCCCTGAGGACAGATTATGTAGAAAGGCAAACAGATGGTTTTCTGATATCTGTTTTTAAACAACCTAAGTGAAGTGAAAAGCACAATGTGTTATTATCAAATAACATCTGCACTAAACATACTAAGTTAAAATTCAAGGATACTTTTAAATGAAGGAAAAAAGATAGTACAACATGGATATCTCCTTCCTTTTCATCAAAATCTTATGATAATTACACCCTGTTTTTGTTTTCATAGAATGTTCTGGCTAGCTCTTACCTTATTTACATCTTTGTCCTCTCTTCCTTTTATCACTGACCTGGATCCTCTTCATTTCCTTTCCTATGGAGCCTCTTTCCCACTTGTCACAATAATAGTTATTGGCCTTGTATAATAATTTAATGTTTATAAAATACTTTATATACATTTTCTTTTAAAATAATATTTTATTTTTTTCCAACTACTTGTAAATACAATTTTTAATATAGTTTTTTTTTTAATTTTAAGTTCCACATTTCTTTTTTCCTTCCTCCCTCAACCTCCTTCTTCCCTAACAAGGTAAGCAACTTCATATTGATTATATATGCGCAATCATGTAAAACATATTTCCATATTAGTCATGTTGTTAAAGAAGACAGAGACCAAAAGAAACAAATAAAGAAAGTGAAAAATAGTCTGCTTCAATCTGCATGCAGACTCCAGCAGTTCTTTCCCTGGAGGTTAATAACATTTGTCATCTTGAGTCCTTTGGAACTTTGGATACATTTTCTCATTTGAGCCACACAACAACTTTTATGTGGTGAATAGAGGTATAGCCTAGGGGTCAAGAAGACCTAGGCTCAAATCTTGCCTCATATAGAAACTAGCTGTGGGTCCACGGGCACAGCCACTTAAACTAGGCCCCAGGAGCTCTCTCAAATGATATGTTTCGGTAGAGTTGTTCATTAGCATCTGTTACAATGGGAGATCCCTATCCCGACTGAAATCACAGATCTGGATAGAAAGGTGTGCATTATCATCCTATTATTATTCACAGATGAGGAAAGCAAAGATTAACACTGCCTGGCATATAGTAAGCACTTAATAAATGCCTGTTGATTGATTGACTGGGAAGAGCTGTTAAGTGGCAAACACGTGATGCCACAGTGGGCAAGTATAAGAAGGAGAATTGAAATGGAATGCTTTAGAATTCTATCCATTGCACTGTGTAAAGTACCTGGAACCATTAAGCTTCTCACCCACTCACTTCTCATTGCCCAGTTCAGTTTGCTGTGCCCAAACCACCCCCACAGAACTGACTGATTCTCAAAGAAGTCATTTCTACCAGAATTATTTCCTTGAGTTAAGGTACCATGGGGATACATATTGACAATGCTAGGTGCTAGGGTACAGACCTGAGCTCCAACCTGAGTCAGATGCATATTAACTAGGTCACTGTGAGCAAGTCATTTAAGTTGTGTTACCCCCATTTTCCTCCTACATAAAATGAGAATAATAAGAACTCATACTTCTCAGTGTTGTTGTGAGGATCAGGTGACATAACATACATAAAGTGCTTTGCAAACTTTAAAGCATTATATAAAATTACCTTCTCTTACTATTACTGAAAAAGCAGGTCACTTTAACTCTCTAATCTTCACCTGCCTTATCTATAAAATGGAGTGGATAATGCTTATAGTGGGGCAGTTAGATGGCAGTGGGTAGAGTGCTGGGCCTGGAGGAAGGAAGACTCTCCTTCAGTTCAAATCTGGCCTCAGGCATTTACTAGCTGTATGACCCTGGGGAAGTCACTTAACTCTGTTCACCTTAGTTTGGTCATCTGGAAAATGAGCAGAAGGAAATGACAAACCACTCCAATATTTTTCAAAGAAAACCCTAAACGGGGTCATGGAAAGTTGGACACAACTGAAATGACTAAACAACATTGTAGTACTGTCTTGCCAGAGCAGTGGGGAAAGTGCTTATAAAGCTCCAATTGTTATATAAATGTGAATTGTTATCACTCTTATTACCTGCTCCAATGTGTTTAATACTGAAGTCAAAAAAATGAGAGAGGAATTGACCACAGGAAAATCCTATACGAAATCATGCTTGCTCTTCTCTGAACATTATAGCAATGAATCAGCAAAAATAATCCTAATTTCCCCAGGGTGCTGGAATGCTGTTACAACTCTAAATGGTCTTGTGTGGTGTGTTATTTCAGTTACGTAGCTTTTCTGTTAAATGACTTCCTATGATTTCTGTCCAAAAGCAAAATATGAAGCTTCAAATGATGTATATGGAACTCTTTCTCATAGCCAAAGAGTCATTTACAAATTATGGAGCAATCTGGCCTATCCCCTGCTGCCAGCTTTGACATAAGAAGTCTGAGAAGTGATTTAAGGGAAATATTTACAGGTCCAATTACCAGACCAGTGACATATATCCTCTACTGTCCTAAATGCCACCGTAGGTCTCTATCTTGAGTGGCTAGCCCATCACATACTGAGAGCAGAGGAAGTCACTTCAATGAAAGCACTCACCTGCATGGACAGTAGAAGGCATAGGGTAGAACCCATTTTATTATTTTTATTTTTTTTTTAATTTTTTTCCTTTTAATTTATTTATTTAACATATTTAGTTTTCAGCATTGATTTTCACCAGGGTTTGAATTACAAATTTTCTCCCCATTTTTACCCTCCCCCCCACTCCATGATGGTGTATATTCTGGTTGCCCTGTTCCCCAGTCAGCCCTCCCCTCTGTCACCCCAATCCCCTCCCATCCCCTTTTCCCTTCCTTTCTTGTAGGGCAAGATAAATTTCTACACCCCATTGCCTGTGTATCTTATTTTCTAGTTGCATGCAAAAACTTTTTTTTTTTGTTTTTGAACATCTGTTTTTAAAACTTCGAGTTCCAAATTCTCTCCCCTCTTCCCTTCCCACCCACCCTCCCTAAGAAGTCAAGCAATTCAACATAGGCCACATGTGTATCATTATGTATAATCCTTCCACAATACTCATGTTGTGAAAGACTAACTATATTTTGCTCCTTCCCAACCCATCCCCCTTTATTGAATTTTCTCCCTTGACCCTGTCCCCTTTCGAAAGTATTTGTTTTTGACTACCTCCACCCCCATCAGCCCTCCCCTCCATCATCCCCCCCTTTTTATCTTCTTCCCTCTTATTTCCTGTGGGGTAAGATTCCCAATTGGGTATGTATGGTATTCCCTCCTTAGGCCAAATCTGATGAGAGCAAGGTTCACTCATTACCCCCTCAGCCGCCCTGTCCCCTCCTCCCACAAAACTGCTTCCTCTTGCCATCTTTATGCAAGATGATCCACCTCATTCTATCTCTCCTTATCTCCCTCTCTCAGTATGTTCCTCTCTCATCCCTTAATTTGACTTTATTTCTTTTAGATATCTTCCCTTCATCTTCAACTCACCCTGTGCCCACTCTCTCTCTCTCTCTCCCTTCCTCTCTCCCTCTCTCTTTCTCTCTATACATATATATACACACATAGATATATACATACATACACATTCACCCATATATATATATACATAAACATATATGTATGCATATTCCCTTCAGCTACACTAATACTGAGGTCTCATGAATCATACACATCATCTTTCCATGTAGGAATGTCAACAAAACAGTTCACCTTTAGTAAGTCCCTTGAAATTTCTTTTTCTTGTTCTTTTTCTTGATTACCTTTTCATGCTTCTCTTGATTACTGTGTTTGAAAGTCAAGTTTTCTATTCAGTTCTGGTCTTTTCACGAGAAAGCTTGAAAGTCCTCTATTTTATTGAAAATTCATATTTTGCCTTGGAGCATGATACTCAGTTTTGCTGGGTAGGTGATTCTAGGTTTTAATCCTAGCTCCATTGACCTCCGGAATATCGTATTCCAAGCCCTTCGATCTCTTAATGTAGAGGCTGCCAGATGTTGGGTTATTCTGATTGGGTTTCCACAATACTCAAATTGTTTCTTTCTGGCTGCTTGTAGTATTTTCTCCTTGATCTGGGAGCTCTGGAATTTGGCGACAATATTCCTGGGAGATTTCTTTTTGGGATCTATTTGAGGAGGCGATCGATGGATTCTTTCAATTTCTATTTTGACCTGTGGCTCTAGAATATCAGGGCAGTTCTCCTTGATAATTTCTTGAGAGATGATAACTAGGCTCTTTTTTTGATCATGGCTTTCAGGTAGTCCAATAATTTTTAAATGATCTCTCCTGGATCTATTTTCCAGGTCAGTGGTTTTTCCAATGAGATATTTGACATTGTCTTCCATTTTTTCATTCCTTTGGTTCTGTTTTATAATATCTTGTTTTTTCATAAAGTCACTAGCTTCCACTTGCTCCAATCTAATTTTTAAAGTAGTATTTTCTTCAGTGGTCTTTTGGACCTCCTTTTCCATTTGGCTAATTCTGCCTTTCAAGGCATTCTTCTCCTAATTGGCTTTTTGGAGCTCTTTTGCCATTTGAGTTAGTCTGGTTTTTAAGGTGTTGTTTTCTTCAGTGTATTTTTCCATGTTTTTTGGGTCTCCTTTAGCAAGTCATTGACTTGTTTTTCATGGTTTTCTCGCATCCTTCTCATTTCTCTTCCCAATTTTTCCTCTACGTCTCTAACTTGCTTTTCCAAATCCTTTTTGAGCTCTTCCATGGCCTGGGACCAGTTCAAGTTTTTCTTGGAGGCTTTTGGTGTAGGCTCTTGCACTTTGTTGACTTCTTTACGCTGTATATTTTGGTCTTCTTTGTCAGCAAAGAAAGAATGCAAAGTCTGGGACTGAATCTGGGTGTGTTTTCGCTGCCTGGCCATATTCCCAACCAACCAACTTGACCCTTGAGTTTTTCAGTGGGGTATGACTGCTTGTAGACTAGAGAGTTTTATGTTCCACATTTGGGGGGGAGGTGCCAGCTCTGCCACGCCAGCACTGCTCCTTCCCCAAGAACCCCCAACCCGGACTGGGCTTAGATCTTCAGCAGGCTGTGCACTCCTGCTCTGATCCGCCACTTAATTCCTCCCACCAGGTGGCCCTGGGGCCAGAAGCAACAACAGCTGTAGCTGCCCCTCCTCTGCTGTCCCCTGGGCTGGAAGGTGAACCTCGAACTCCTTCTACTCCCACAGCTTTTCCCACTAACCTTCTCTGCAGTCTTTGCTGTTTGTGGGTTGAGAAGCCTAGTAACTGCCACAGCTCATTGATTCAGGGCGCTAGGGCCCCCTCCGCCTGGCTCCTGGTCTCTTTGGTCCACGCCGCTCAGGCTGGGCTCTGCTCATCTCCTCTCCGCTCCCAGCTCCCAGCTCCCAGCTCCGTGTGGGATAGACCTCACCCAGAGACCATCCAGGCTGTCCTGGGCTGGAGCCCTGCTTCCCTCTGCTGTTTTGTGGGTTCTGCCATTCTAGAATTGGTTCAGAGCCATTTTTATAGGTTTTTGGAGGGACTCAGTACAGAGCTCACCCTAGTCCCTGCTTACCAGCTGCCATCTTGGCTCCGCCCCCTGTGTATCTAGAACCCATTTTAATTAACTTGTATAAACAATAATAACAATAACTAACATCTATGGAGAATTTTCAAGTTTGCAAAGTACTTCCGTATATTCTCTCACTTGATCCTCACAATGAATCAAGTCAACAAAACACTGCACTAAATACCAGGGATATGAAGAAAGGAAAAAAAAATTGGTTCCTGCCCTCAAGGAGCTCACATAGGAGAAACAACAGCTGAACAGCTATGTACGTGCAAAGTATGTACTTGCAAATTATATACTGTGAAAATAAAAGGCAATCTCATTGGGAGGGTGCCTAGGAAAGGCTTACTGCAGAAGGCAGGATTTGAGCAGCCATGAAGGGAGGAGAAGGAAGAGCATTCCAGGCATGAAAGACAGTTAATGAGATGGCAAAAGTGGAGTGTCTCATGTAGCATCCCTGTAAAGTAGGTGACGTTATCCCCGTTTTGTGGATGAGGAAAGGGAGAATGAGAGAGGATAAGTGACTTCTGTGGAGTCACATAGGCAGAACATGTCATAAGAGAGAACAAGAACTTCTTTTGCTTACTTTTTCATCATTTCTGTTGTTAGTCAGGAATGTTCCAGAAACTCCCAGCCTCAGTTTCCCCCTTTAAGTAAGGAAGCTACTATTAATTTCTCAGAAGCCTTAAAATCACCAATAGGAAGGAAGAGCATAGGGGATTATGGCTGACTCTAAGCAGAGTTCTCATGTGGACTTTTCCCACTTTATTGATAATGGGGCAGATTACAAAAGGGAGATACACGAGCCGAAGGAAGAATGACGAGAGGCAGCCATTTTGGAATGGTAGATCCTAACCAATGGGCTGGAGATCATAGTCCTAAGCAATGGAAGCCTTTTTTAAATACATTAACCATAAAAATGTTACATGCCAGTCACTGATACTATTACTCTCCTCAGTATATCAATGTACCACCCGCCCAAGTAGCCAGAATACTCTCTGGTTTGTTTTTTCTCTCTTTCCTTCTCTCTTAGATATGCGTACACATATATTACATATCACACACACACACACACACACACACACACACACACACACACACATACTCTGAGTTTATAGCAGATAATTACTTGGCAAAAAAACTTCCCTTCTCATCTAATCTCTTAATACGGAGAAAGTTCAAGATAAGAGCTTTGGAAGGGTAACTATGGGATTCATTACGAAATTAGCCACAATAAAATTGTAGACCAAATCAATAGTATAACTAAGAATACCTTAGGGTCTATTTATACATGGAATAGAATCCAGAAACCAGAATGCCATTCAGGCAAAGCTGGAAAATTCATTCTGAAATACTCCAGTGTAATACTGACTGATGTCAAAGGAAAGCATTGATAAAAACTGACTGCCTTCCAGAATGGAAAAAGAAGACCTGATCTTCCTCACCAACTATACCAGATACAATTTCAAAAAGTACATTCTTCCCAACAAATGATCCAAAAAAAGTTTGGTGATCACCAGCTCTGATACAGAATTTAGGAGAACAAAAGGATTCTTATTAGGATTCTTTATATTAATTCATTTAGCAATAAGTTGCCAAATACCTACTATGTACACAGTGCTCAAGTTAGCCAAATGAATTGATCACAGAGCTCCTGTGTTCAAGGAAGATACAATTAAATGATGAGGATGAGACATGTTCACAACCCATTGGAACATAAGGTAGAATATGATAAGGCCCAAGGACAGTTCTAGGCAAGCCACTAAATGACATTGTGGGAG
This sequence comes from Trichosurus vulpecula, assembly GCF_011100635.1. Classification (NCBI taxonomy): domain Eukaryota; kingdom Metazoa; phylum Chordata; class Mammalia; order Diprotodontia; family Phalangeridae; genus Trichosurus; species Trichosurus vulpecula. The sequence continues at coordinate 424,774,306 of NC_050573.1, forward strand.
GATAGTAGAGAAGGCATCCCAGAAATAAGGGCACTTGAGTTGCACATAGGAAAGAAGAGAAAGACTTCAATATGAATAAATGCAGGGCTGGGGAGAAGGTTTAGGATCACAAGCATAGTGCATGATCTGGGTTAATACAAACAGGTAGGAAAGAGAAGGACAGTGCCCAGGAATAGCTAGTAGAATAGTGTACAGCTAGTAGCATAGTGTGGCTTCAACAGAGTGCTTAATATGGGGTTTTGAGAGGAGGGAGGGTAGTGCAATCAAATGAGACTGACAAAATAAGTTGGTACCCAATAGATGAGACAAATACTATGGATTTAGTTTACCTAAATTTTATCAATTTTTAATAAAGCATCCCATATTACTTTTGTGAAATACATGGAGAAAAATGGAACAGACAACAATACAACTAGATGAACCCAAAATTGGTTAGATGATAAGATATCTGAGAGGAGAGAGGAATCAGCAACAAGAACAGAGTAACTTTTAAGGGTTCAGTCTCAATGTGGTAGGAGGTCTTCAAAGGAGGACCCTAGGTAGGAAGTCTACAATGGAGGACCCAGAGGTTTGTACAAGGCCCTGGACTGTCTAACATATTTCTTAATGACTTGGATAAAGCCATAGATGGCATGCCTATAAAGTCTGCAGATGGTACAAAGCAGAGAGGACTAGCTGACATACTGGTTTCAAAGGTAGGATTCTAAAAACATTCTTGATAAGATAGAGCACTGAGCTGAATCTAATAAGAGGTAATTCAATAAAGATAAAAGTAAAGATCTGCACTCAAGTAAAACATATGAATTTGACAAGCAAAAGCTCAGCACATCAGCAGCATGATGTGGTAGCCAAAACAAACAAAACCTCATGTTATCTTGAGCTTCCTTGAGAAGGACAGAGTTTGTAAGAATAGAGAGGTGATTATTCTATTGTACTCAGGTCATCAGATTTCATCTACAGTATCATGTTCGGGTTTGGTCCCCATAGTTTAAAAAAAAAGACTTTGAATGGGCTTTGAGTCCATGTTACATGAGGATTGGTTGAAAGAATTCGACATGTTTAGCCTCGTAAGGAGAAGACTAGTGAAGAAAAACCTTGAAAGACTTGTACAAACTGATGCAAAGTAGAATGAGCAGAACCAGGAAAATATTGTACACAGGATGAGCAGCATTGTGTGATGATCAAATATGAGTGACTCACCTCTCCAAGACAAACACAAAGGGACTCACCAAGGAAAATGCTATCCACATCCAGACACAGAACTGAAAACCTCTGAATATAGATCAAAGCATACGTTTTTCACTTACTTTATTCTCTTTGCGTGTTTTTTCCTTTCTTCTTTCACTACTGTGACTAATATGGAAATATGTTTAACATGATAGCACATGTTTAACCTATATCAAATTGCCTACCATTTTAGGAATGGGGGGGAAGGGAGGGGAAAAATTGGGAACTCAAAATCTTGTAAAAATGAATGCTAAAATTGTCTTGACATATAATTGGGGGGAAATAGAATACTATTAATAAAATCAATTCAATTTCTCATCTTTTTTAAAAAATTAGAATTGTGCATTTGTTCTAATTTTCACTATCCTACATGAAAATTTGAGAGTTTCAATCACGCTGATTTAAGAGAGTTCTGTTCATCTTAATGCTTCCTATCTTTCTTAGTCCATAGTAGACTTACTGTGTTTACTTCCATTGATTTTTGTCATGGTTTACACTGAACATAATTTTTCCTCAACAGCCTTAACCTGGAGGTAACTTCAGGGAGAAAAATATATAGAAAGTAATCATCAACCTACCAAGGATTCACTGTCAAAATATAAAACAAAACTGATGGGAGGAGGAAAACACATAAATCTCTAGGGAAAAATAGAAGAGCTAATATGAGAGAGGAAATGTAATGAGGAGAAACTGGGTGAATGAATCAGGTTGAGAAATATAAATGTTTCTGAGGCTACTCTGGGTCATGGGTAGTTGATTTGCTAAATAAAGAAAACCAATAGTTCAACAGTCAAGAGCTCATTAAGCTGAAAAAAACAGGAAAGGACTAAGTCGAAACAGAAAACAGAGAACAAAACTGACAGCAGGAAAATATGTAAGTCTAATGCTGGGGGTATTTTCATTCCTTCTGTCAAAATTCTGCAGCAGTCACAGAGTTGTTATCTCGATTTTGGCAAGGTGCTTTTGTATCTGAATTTAACACATGGTGAAAGGTAAAGAAATAATAGTCTGCTTTCTGTGAATATAAATGACATATTGACATTCGGTTAACTTCTCAGGAACATGGTGCTTTCCTTATGTGTAAAATGCTTAGTTGTGAGGGAGGTTATGGGGGGGGGAAATGGAGTGGGTGGACCTGATAGCCATTGAGGGTTTTTCGGCATTAATTTGCTACTATGATTCACAGGTGGAAGTGTTTTTAACTGAGATAACATAAAGTGCTTTGCCAAACATAAAGCAGCTATGTAAATACTAGCTACTTTAAACAACTAGGTGACACAGTGGGTAGAATGCTGAATCTAGAGTCAGGAAGATGTAAGATTAATCTGGCCTCAAATACTCACTAACTATACGATCCTAGACAAATTAGTTAACCTCTGTCTGCCTAGGTGTCCTCATCTATAAAGTGGGGATAATAATGACAGCTATGTCCCTGGGTTATTGTGAGGATCAAATGAGATAACAATTGTAAAGGGCTTTGTAAACCTTAAAGAGCTATATAAATGCAAGTCATCAGAATTGCTGTTGTTGCTTTATTCTTATTATTCAATTGGACAAAATGCTAATAAGGTAAAGCTAGATTACTAGATAAAAATCATATGCTGATGGTGAAATTTGTTGGTCCTTTACCAGTTCACAGTGAGAAATGAGACAAAAGAACAGTAGGCATTTGCAGAATGGGGGAAATGATATTATTGTTCATAGAGAATCAATCCCTGAAAATAATAGGTACAGAATATGAAATCACTAGCATGGCAAAAAGCAACACTCAAGTCAAGGAGAATGCACAGAGACCCTTTATGCATACTGAGGAAATAAAGACAATACAGCTTGATGTGAAGTTTCACAATGCTACTCTTTGTGAAATTTTTTACGAACAGGTTTTGCAAAGCAAAATGTAGACACAAATTGAGAAGGGTCGATGAAAATTACAAATGCTTACATAAAATAGAACTTGCCATCTAAGATCAGGAAAAGGAATTTTCCCCAGTAAGATGTGACTAGGAAAAAAAAGAAAATTAAATATATAAATAAAATAATCATCAACCTAGCAAAACCTCAACATCAAGGTCCTTGATGAGCGGAAAAAAAGGCATAGAAAATTAATGGGGAAAAGTGAAGGGAACTATAGCTAGTGAGCAGGGATTAGTCAACTAGTCTAGACAGTGATTTGAACAAAAGCTGTGAAATAGTCAGGAAATCTCAGAAATTTCACATCTTTCAGGTGAAAAGACATTTGGCCCTAATTCTAAGAAGTCTGAAAAAAAAGTGAGTTATAGAAATACACTTTTACCACAGAGTGGCCAACTTCTAATTAGAAAAGAAGCATGAGCCTGGGTATGCCGGTCATATACCTATAATGCCAATTATCTGTGAGAGATGGTTATCTGCATAGATGCTCTTTTACCATCTGTTCAATCTGGTAGGAAAGAAAACAGAATTGTCAAATTCTAAGTTTAGCCCTGACTTGGAAGCTATTGTGTTTAAGTTTGTGCTTCTATGGAGACTAACACCTTGTAGGTATGAAATAAACATTTCGTATACATGAAATGGTTATTGGCTATAGATGGATCAGATACCATTTTATGAAGCAAACAGAAGTGGCAATCATTTCTTTTTTAGGGAGAAATCTTAACCAAATAAGAGAGAGAAGATATCATAAAAGAAAAAAAGTTGATTCCAATTATATAAAATCAAAATGGTTTTGTGTGAACAAAATCAATAAGAAGGAAAACTGTCAATTGGGAGAAAACTTTAAGTCAGTTTCTCTGATAAAAGTGTTATCAAAGATCTATAAGAAACTAACATAAGTAAATGAGGCCAAGATTTATTTTTCCAGTGGATAAGCACTCAAAAGAGATGAACAAGGGGTAGCTAGGTGGCGCAGTAGATAGAGTACCAGCCCTGGAGTCATGAGACCTGAGTTCAGATGTGACCTCAGACACTGGACACTTACTAGTTGTGTGACTCTAGGGAAGCCACTTAACCCTGACTGCCTCATCCTGGAAAAAGTCGATACTGAAAGGGCTGTGGGAAGCAAGGTAGACTTTTGGTAGAGCTAGGAAATGGTTCAACCATTCTGGAAAACAACTTGGATGTATTTGAGAAAAATCTCAAAATCATTCATGCCTTTTACCTAGAGATCCCACTGTTGGACTTTGACCTATGGGAGGTCAAAGACAGAAAGAAAATTCCCATATCTAAGCAAAACATTTATAGCAACACTTTTCATGGTAGCCAAACACTAGAAACAAAGTGGGTGACCTTCATGGTGAATGAATTGAACAGAATGTGGTCTGTGGATGAAACAGCATATTATTGTATCATAACAAATGATAGTTATTAGGAATTCATGGAGACGTGGAAAGACGAGTATGAACTAATGCAGATGGAAATAAACAGAAACTAGGGATACAATATACACAGCAACTAAAATAATATGTAGAAAAATAATAAAACAAAACATCACTATAATTTTAATGACCTAAGCTGGTGACAGAGATGAAAAAATGCACCTATATTCTTTCCTCAAAGCAGCAGAGAACACTGGAATCAGAATGTTTCATGTGATACCAACTGTGGTTTATTTGTCAGCTGGTTTTGTTTAAGTGCTTGTTACAACTGGAAGCTTCGTTGGATAGGGGCTGGTACATTTGTAAAAGAAAAAAAACGGTGTGAATATAAGAGGCACTAATAAAATGAACATTTAAAAAAGCATTTCCTTCTCCTCTATGATTTCAGTTCCACTTATCCATCACTCAGGAAGACAAAACACAGAATTAGTTATGGAGAGGAAAGATAAAGTTAAAACTGGAAGGATCACAAGGGAAAATTCTAGTATTTAGTCGCAGACAATCAGAAGACTCTGATATTGATTATGAACGTTTATATGTTCATAACACGTCAGGGCTGAAAGGGATCAAAGGATTCATCCTCCAGGTGTGGGGAACCTGAAGCCTCAAGGCCACGTGTGGCTTTCTAGATCCTTGGATGCAGCCTTTTTACTGAGTCCAAGTTTTACAGTACAAAATCCTTTTATTAAAGAGATTTGTTCTGTGAAATGGATTCAGTCAAAGGGCAGCACTCAAGGACCTAGAGGGCCACATGCAGCCTCCAGGCCACAGGTTTCCCACCCCTGATTCCAACTCCCTAATTTTATAAACCAGAAAATTGAGTGGTGGAGAGTTGACTCCTCTTAGTCCTCCCCATTGATGGACAGACCTAGGTGACAAGCTGGCCTTTGAGCTATTTTGAAAAGCTAGTTTTCAATGTATCATCCATTTTGTTTTGATGCCTCTTACTACATTGAAAAAAACTGAACAAAGAACTTTGCATATCTTAAAAAAATAAAAAAAAAACTCTCAGAATGGGATTAGAGAGAACAGTGTCCAAAAAAAATGAAGTTTTTTTCTTTCATGTGATTCATCCATTCAAAAGTCCTTTAAACCTCATTGGCCATTCACAATTACATATAAATATTTAATGCTTCATATGGACTCTCTATTATAGATGGTCAAATGTGAATAACAGCTCACGTTTATGTAGAGCTTTGAAGTTTACAAAGCTCTTTCCCTATTATAATACACTATGTTTACCTACTTGCCTCCATTTTATAAATGAGAAAACTGAGGCCTGGGATCACATAGCTTGTAAGTCTCAGAGCCAAATCTCAAACTCAGGGCTATTGACTCCAAGACTAATATGCAATCCACAGCTGCTTCTGTCAAGCAAAATTGAAGACAACTGTGAAGGAGAGCTGCATTATTAGTATGCAGTGACAATTATTCAGGAGACAAACTATACAGAAGAAGTAATGTACCCTTGGTTCAGATCTTCAGCTAATGAACAGAATATTCCATACAGAAATAATGTTTGAGATGGATGCCTTAGCTGGGATCTGCGCTTGAAGTAAATAGGAAAAATCAAGAAATCAAATTCTGCCACCATATATTTAGACCTACTGCAAATGCCTTCATTTGTTATCTCCCAATTCCACCCCCTCTCCCCAACTCCACAGGGAGCCTGCAAATCCCTAGAGAAATTTAGGACCAAAGCAAAGCCAGTAACAACTGTAGAAAAAATGCTTCCAAAGAGAAAATTGTCTTAGAAAAATGTCAGAAAAAACTCTCAGAAAATTGCCTTAAAATTCTATATTAATTTTTCAGACTGATCATCATTTCCTATCACAATGAAAAAATATAACACTTCAGGGATATCGCTTTTGAAAGAATACATGTCAATGTCACATCTACTGTAAAAGGTGAAGTGAGAGCAAAAAATCAGATTACTTCCTAGAGGAATGGCTATGAGAATTTGGGGAGTTTGCAATATGTGATTAATTATTGTTATTTTTTCTTTGCCTGTGACTTTATTCCTTCAAGGGCAAGCAGTCATGAAAATTCATGTACAAAAGAGCCTGCTGTACTGGGTAACTTAAAGGATGGGATACAAATAAATAATAAATAAAGACCTCTCTTCAATGAAAGAGCCCATGCTGAATCCTATTATCATCCTTGTCGTTGTCATCTTCATCACCATCATCATCTATTTAGGAAAGAGGTCATCTAATTCTCAAATTCAGATACATATATTGGTAGGTCACCGAGCCAACGTGAAGGCTTTGCTGAACATCCTAGATCTGTGCATCACAAGCAAGCAGGTTTCCTCTATTTCTATTTTGATACTAGGTACCAGTAAGTAACTTTAATTATTAATATTAATAGCATTCTAGCATTTTAGGAGAGGGTATCTTTTGTCTTGAAGGATCTTCAAGTGCTTAAAAACAACATATTTTAAAATCTCCTTTGTGGCACTCTCACTTTCCCCTGAAAAGAATGCACAGTTAGCCTTTTGTCGTGTCCTGCGTAAAGGAACATAGAAGGAAATATTTGTAAAGGAAACAGGCAAAAGGCCAAAGTTTCTCTTTAGCTTTACGTCCAGTATAATCATGAATTAATGCATTAAATATTGAAAAGAGTTACTGAAATATCCATCTTGCAAACAACAATTAATTACATGTCCTAAGCAATTTTTTTTGTTATTACAAGCTTACAATGAAACTATTTCTGTTAGTAAAATAGGATATGCTTCTTCAGTAGGTGTAAGAAGTCAAAATGATAGAACCTAGTGGAAGCCTCTTCTTCTAATGTACAATCATATTCTCTTTCTATTTTGTTGTCTGAAGAGGAAAACAGCATTCTTCCACTAGTGGTCACCTTGCTGTGGTCGAGTCTCTCCATATGAAGGTAGTTTGACGTTCAGATAACATACACAGCTTTTTAAACTAGAGAAATCATACCAGAGCACGTGCTCTTAGAGCCTTTGAGAATCCAGGGCCACTTCCATGACATAATAAGGCATCTGAGTATTCATTTTTTCCATCTTACTGTATGAAAGGTAACAAGATTTTATTTATTCAATCTAAGCTTCTTCCTATTAGTAGATTTGGCCAATGTGTACAGTCAAAATGAAAACACTCTTTAAAGCAAAATAATAATAATAATTATGATTTTAAATAATTATTTCCACCAGAAATACTCCATTTCCTACAATGTGTTGCTTCTATTTCATCTATTTCAACAAACAAAAAATATCCTATGACAAGGGATACTGACAGCAGGGGAAAGATGATAAAACAGCAGAGTAGAAGGAGGATTCTGGGAAGATGGTGGAGTAGGTCAGAAAATTCCAAGCTCTCAAGATTTTCCCCCACAAAAGAAATAAAATAGTACCTCAAGGTGAACATAGAGTGGTAAAAATAAATAAGAGTAGGGGCAGAGCAGAAGTCCTACTGAGACAGTTGGAAAAGATGTGAAGAAAAATCCCAGGACAAGGTTTGATTACTGTGAAGAACAAACACCTCCAGGATAGGGACTGCTTAAACAACAGGCTATAAAGTCCTGGGGTTAGTTGTGTGGGGAGGCTGTCTCTGTCACGGGGACTTTTACCCTCGGGACAGTGAGGGAAATTGGGCATCTGAGCAGGGAAAGATCTAGGAAACCTCTGCTGACAAGGAACGCCAGACCCAGCTGTGCTGCAGAGACCTGCCAGGGGCAAGAAGGAACCAGCACGTGCCTGGTGAGTGTAGAAGCAAAGGGATAGGAACACCACTGCCTGTGGGCACTTATAGGACTTGGTCTGTGTTCCAAGGCAGAAAAGAGAACTAAAGGAGGATCTGAGGCCAGAGGCACCATCCCTCATACCCCAGGACTACAGGTGATTAAAAAACTTAAACTACTATAAAAAAAATACACAGACAAAAGAGAAAGAATTCAATTATAGAGAATTGCTATGGGAATAGAGAAGACCAAGGTTTATCTTCAGAGGAGAATACTGAACGAAAGAAACCTTCTTCTACCCCAAAGAGTAATGTCAAATGGTCACCTTCCCCAAGATTCATGAAAGCACTTAAAAAGACTTTAAAAATCAAATGAGAGAGATTGAGGAAAAATTGAAAGAAAAAAGAAAAAAAAAACAAGAAGATTATGAAAAGAAAGTCAAACAATTAGAAAAGGAGATCCAGTATCTTAAGGAAGAAAATGACTCTGAAAATCAGAATTGGGCAAGGGAAAACTGGCAAAGTTATAAGATATCAAGAAATAATAAAACAAAATATAAAGAATAAAAAATAGGAGAGAATGTGAAACACATGAAAAACAACTGATCTGGAGAACAGATCATGATGAGAAACATAAGAATAATCAGACTACCTAGAAGCTATGATCAAAAAAAGAATCTTGACACAATATTACAAGAAATAGAGCACGGGGCTTGGAATCAGAAGACTCATTTTCCTGAGTTCAAATCCAGCCTCAGACACTTAATAGCTGTGTGACTGTGGGCAAGTCACTTAACCCTGGTTGCCTCAGTTTCCTCAACTATACAATGAGCTGGAGAAGACAAGGGCAAACAGCTCCAGTATCTTTGCCAAGAAAACCTCAAACGGGGTCACAAAGAGTTCAACACCACTGAGAACAACTGAACAACAACGAATTACAAATGTATTATAATTGAAGTGTCAATCAAAATGTTTAATTTCCTTTAATTAGAATACTATCAATATCTAAAAAATATAGAATCAAAGGAATATAGAACTATGAGGAATTTTAAGATGCCTCCAGAATCGCCTGTGATAAATGGGCCCTTAAAGAGGTCATCTAGTCAAATCATGACCTAAAGCATGATTTCCATCTACAATAACATTGTTATGTGGTAATCCGGGGAAGACTTGAATTTCTCAAATGAAAAGGAACTTATGACTTCCAGAGGTATCCTATTTAAACTTTGGACAATTGTTCGTTGTATTCACCTAAGATCTTCTTCTCTGTAAAATTCTACTGCTTGGCTTAATACTACCCATTCGGGCCTACTCTAAATGCTCTTTAACATCACAGCCCTTCCAATATTTTAATATAGCCATCATCCGTTTCCTGCCCCCTCCCCACAAAGCTTCTCTATTTCAGAGCAAACACTACTAGCTCCTTCAACTAATCTTCGTATCATACAGAATATCAAGTCCCCTTACCATCCTAGTTGAAATCCTCTGGATGTATGGTACCTGGGCAACACCCCTTTTAAAATATGGCTCCCCAAATTGAATACAATACTTCTAACATACTACAGTGTGTAGTAAGTCTATCACCTCCTATGTTCTGGAAACAAAATCACAACTTTTGTGTTTTTTTCTATTACCTCCATTATGAATTCTTATTAAACTTGTAATCCACCAAAATCCTCAAAGATTTTTTTTTCATGGATCATTGTCAAGCCACATCTCTTCCATTTAAATTTTTAACCTAGAAACAGCTTTCTATATTTATTTGTATTATTTTTATTTTATTAGATTCAGCATATTGAGAACATTTTTTGAATTTCTCCTCTATAACCCATAATACCAGTTCTTTCTCATTGCCACCTATAAACTGAAATTTTGATAAACATGCCATCTATGCCTTCACTTATAGCAAATACATTTGATTTAAAATTTAAAAAATAATTTTAAGTTATTTTTAAAAATTCTTAACACATGAGAACTGACTCCAGATTTGTGTGGCATGCCATTAGAACCATCTCTCTGGGTTAATAGCTGAATTAATCAACACTCTTTGGACATGAACTTTCAACTAATGGCATTTACACTTATATAGATAGATAATCATTCCTATACCTACCATCTCCTTTTTCTCTAAAGAGATATGAGAGACTTTGTCAAGTATTTTTCTGAAATACAGGTAGTACCTACAACATTTCCCTTATTTATAATAACACTAATAACACTATCATAAAAAGAAACAAGGTAGATTACTTCATTTTTCTAAGGGCTCACAAATCATTAATTTAATATGTGTTCTAGTATTTTGGTGGCATTGGATACCAAGCTCAACATATTTGCATTTTACAAATCCATATTCTTCTTTCCTCTGAAAACTGGGACATTTTTTGGTCTTCATTCTTGTAACACTTCACCTTTTTTCAATGATTCCATAAAAACCATAGAAAATATGTGGCTCAGAAATCACACACAAAAGTCTTTTTAAGACCCTGGTAGGTTGTTTGTCTGAACCTATTCTTAGCCTGTTCAGGGCACTCTACAACATCTGCAGTTGCTCTGTGCTAATGGTTAACAATCCTGTTGTCAAGTTCTTCTTCAGATGTATTCTAAATCACTTGTTGAAACTGAAATACATTTTATAGTGTTGCTTCTGTTCCCTCTGAGGATAATCTGGGCATTTTTTCAGGGAATCTAAATGTAAAATTGCTTTCTATACACACAAACATACAATGTGAATAGGGTAGAATACACCATTTCTTTGATTATTGTGCCAATTACTTCATTTACATTGGGTGAGGGAAATAAATGTTTTGAATGCTTGTGTAAGCTATTCCAGAAAGAGTTATTTTCTAGTCTGAATGTACATGCACACCGGGGATTTCAGTACTTTTTCTTAAATCCCTTGTTTATCTTTGAATATCCTTTCAGAGACTATTGTTACTAAGCAATGTCTAGGTCTCAGCAAGCATCATATTATGTTGGAATAGCCCCCTGCTGGTAAATCAATGCCACTTAATGGCCTGTTCCAGAAAAATAGAAGTTGAGCATTAAAGGACATTATTTTTAAAGTACATTCAGTAAGCAGGATGAGGACAGTTGACTCTTTTAGTTTTGTTTTAAATTAGTTCATGGAAAAGAACACATTAGCTAGTGTTGCTTGGTAAGACTGTAGTGTTATTGTTGGTTAGTGTTATTTTCATACACCCAGTTTTTAAAACATAATGAGCCACATTCTCTGCAAAACTTAAATCCAAATATAATAGTAGTTTCAGAAATGAATTAGCTTTCAGACTATTGTTATTCCCCTCAACATATTATTTCATGGTGGATTATGCCAATGGTGCTTCCAAAAGTGGCATTAAATGGGATAACTATTTATATAGCACCTACTATGTGCTAGGCAGTATGCTGTGTATTTGTTTCCTTTTAAAAGTATCATCTCATTTGATCTTCACAACAATACTTTGAAGTATGTGGTATTATAATCCCCATGTTACAGTTTATGAACCTGAGAAACACAGAGGTTAAGTGACTTGCTCAAGGTCACATAGGTAGTAAGTGATCGAGGCCAGATTTGAACATAGGTCTGCCTGACTCCATGCCCAGCACTCTTTCTCTGTCTATGTGCGTGTGCATGTGCGTGTGTGTGTGTCTGTGTGTGTGTGTATACATATATATATGTGTATATATATATACATATATATATATGGCTTTATTTAAATTAAATTCATATTATTATTACAGAGAAGTAGTCTTCTATTTTCAGAGGTCATAAAAGTAGAGGACGAGCTCTGGTAGGTTCTATCAAGTTGAAAAGACTTCTAGTATTACCCTAGCAACCAACTATATCTATTTTCTGAGGACTGGACTAGCTTTAAATGGAGAGGCTTAACTGCAGCATGCTTGCTACTAGGTTATGTGGATTTATTTTGTTTTTTTTTCATTTTTTTGTTGTTTGTTACAATTCACAAAAGAGATAAAAGTACAAAATGGCTTCCACTCCTGTGTAGCCCCCTACCTCTGCAATAATGGTGGTAGAATGGAATAAGAGGAGCTGGATAGTCCCATTTATAGATTGTCCATGAACATTAGCTTAACTATTGTTATTCTTAATGAATAATACTTGCCTAAAAATGAATAAATTGACACACACTTTTGAGGGAACTCAATCTTCTTACCCATATTGATATCATGAGATAAAGAACCTTTGTGTGGAAAACTAGGACAATTTTCTCATTTGAGAGATGAGAAACTTGAGTCCCAGAAAGTGAAAGCCTTGCTTAAAGTCATTTAGGTAGAAAGTTTAGAGTTCAAACACAGCTCTTTTAACTCCAAATCCATAATTCTTTTCTATTGTATCATTCTACTTCTGAGTTATGCTTGCATTGAAGGCACTAAATAGCACAAGACCATGGACAGATGCCACTAGAGAATTCCTTACAAGTTTTCCCATGATTAATGGCTGCTCTTGGGCCCCAACAATTTTAAAACTTGTGTATTCACCTAATACTACTACTACCTGGTCCAGGAGTAATCAAACTCTGGCCCTTGCAAAGAAGTAGCAGGTTGGATCTGGCCCATGTGCAACAATTGGGCAGTCACTGAACTTGTCTATAGTTCTTCATTGACTCAACCCTGTTCTAGTCCAGAGCTCTTCATTTTAAACTCACCACAGGAAATGCTTTGCTAAACATCTAGGTAAATTATGATTACAGAATCCTCTTGTTTTATCAGCCTGGTACTCCAGTAAAAAAGAAAAATGAATTCTAGCATGGCCTGTATTGGTAAAGTTACCCTGGCTCTTTGAGATCTTTGGCTTTGCTTTATAACTTTTCACAAATATGGTTTTAAAAACCTCCTACAATTAATTAAGAGTGAATCCAGGGGGTGGCTGGGTGGCATAGTGAGTAGAACATTGGCCCTGGAGTAAGCAGGACCTGAGTTCAAATCTGGCCCCAGACACTTAACGCACTTCCTATCTGTGTCACCTTGGGCAAGTCACTTAACCCCAATTGCCCTGCCTCCCCCCCCAAAAAAAAGAGTGAATCCAGAAGAAACAAAAAAGTTTTTATGAAATTTAAAAAAAAACAAGTTATAGATACTGTTTAAAGAGGCAGAAAAATTAATGTTTCATTTTTACCAAAAGGGGAAAACAAGCATAATTTCCTGGGACACTTGATCATCTTGAAATGCTTATGATATGCATAAGCAAATGGACCATCATAAAGGTAATTACAAATTATGGCCAACATACGTTGCTTAGGATGAATATTAGCAACAAGTTTAGAAAGACAGGAGTTCAGCTGAGATTGTCAACTACAGAAGAGAATTAGGGTCTCCACCTTCATGCAGTTGAGCAGAAGTGGGTATTTAAACTAACATTGTACTGTGTTTACTGTGGGTATACCTTAGGCAGACTGGCCCAAATAGCTTGTGAGTTACATTGTACTATATAGGAGAATAGTAAAGTGAACACACATGAGTCTGGGAAGTGAGCAGTAGCTCAGATGTGAACATTTGGTATTTTGCTTTCTTGCCTTGCTTAGCATTGTGGGTAATGCTAGCTGCTGTATATTTGGGAGTGGAGGGAATTAGTATCTTATAGAGCATGTCTCTATTTCTCTAGGATTCATGTATGGCCCATAATTGAATCCTTTACAACTCTGCAGCCATGAGACAAATATGAGGACATATCCAAGGGGAATTTAATGCTATGACAAGCCTTGAAGATTCAACCTGAAAGTTATATATCTGATCCTATGTAACTAGAGTCAAATAATTAGTTCATAAATATTTATTGAGTACTGATGATGTACCAGGTGCTAGAAATACCAGAATAGAGAGTCCCTACAGCACATGTAAGTTTAGATGAAATAAACACAAGGTTATGGGGGAAGGGAGGCAAACGCAGCAGGAGTGCAATCAGAATAGACATATAGAAGATGGCATTTGAGCTGAGCTTTAATGGAAACCAGGGATATTGAGAGAAAGAAGTGAAAAGGAGTGCATTCCTGGCACTGGGGACACTGTGAGCAAAAGATACAGAAGGGATAATGCTGTGTGTGAGGAACAGCAAGAAGTCCAGGTTGGCTGGGCTATAAGATATGTGAAGGGCAGGAATGTAAATCAAACTCAGAAATACAGGCAAAAGCCAAGTTTTGAAAGACTTAAATGCTAAATAGAAGAGGTGGCATTTCAATTAACCTCCCAATTTTAGAAAAGATTTTGTGTAGTTTCATAATATACCATGAAAAGGATCGAGAGATTCTGTGGAATATTTGACAAGAAACTCCAAGTAATAGTTGCTGTCCTCCTGCCTCGTTATAATCAGCTTTTAAGGTATTCTTTAATAGTGAGCATGGAAATAGATGGTAGAAACCATGTTAGAAAACATAAAAATGTGTTGCAGGCCAAGAAATGAAAAAGACACAAAGTACTCTGAAGATCCTTGCTTGGGTATTATGAATACTTTCTTCAAAAAGACAAAAGATACTGGTCATAGTGGACACTGAATAACATCACCAAAAAAAGCAAAAAAGAAATAAACGATGTCCTAAAAGAGAGGAAACAACTAAATATAGCTGTGAGTCATTTCAGAATCTCCTGATTGTGTATAGTCAAATCAGTGACTGGTGAGGTCAAAGGTTAAGCTAAATAACTTACATGGAAGATAAAGATGCAAAGATACCATGTGTGATTTTTTTAAAGCACTGATGGCAACTGTGGGAGGCTACAACACAGAAAGTGCAAATAAGAAAGAAAAAAGGAAGTCAAAATAGAGGAAAACAATTACTGAAATCTCAAAATCTTACCTAACCCTTCACACTCTTTTCCCTTCCAATAATTACAAAATGCATCATAATTAAGATACAACTCTTATTTTCCCTTCCTTTTAAAGGCCTTGAGGCATCTTCTTCTATAACACACACTCAGGTCTTTAAAAAGAAGGGAAAGAAGAGTTTGGAGTCAAGGAATGTTGCTACTAGATTAGATCTTAACCAATAGTTCTTATCTTTTTTGTATGCCATGAATCCCTTTGGCAATCTGGTGAAGTCTACAGACCTTTTCTCAGAAAAAAAATCATTAAATAAATAAAATTCAAAAGATTATAAAGGAAATCAATTATATTGAAATATAGTTATCTATAAAATACATATTTATGTGTATATATATGTATATATATATACATAAATGAAGTTCACAGACACCAGATCAAGAACCTCATGACAGACATAATCTAATTCAATCTCCTCAAAATGAGGAAAGTAAGGTCCTGAGAAAGCATGTAACTTTTCCAAGGTCACTCAGTTATTAATGATGGATCAGAAAATAGATCCTCTGATTCCCAAACAGATCCCCCCTCCACTACATCATGCTTCTTTTACTTGGGATACCCTGGTTGACCCAACTTGGCTTGGAATGCTCAAGTTTAAAGTGGATCTACAGAATGAGAACACTTTGGAAGGGTTCCAAAGCAGGAAGAGAGAAAGAATTAAGGGAAGGGATGTAGGGCACAGGGAAGTCACAGGGAAAACAGCTAAGCATACTTCTCAATCCAAAACCTTATCATTCTCCAAATTACAAATTCCTTGAGTTCTTTGGATCTTTCTAGATTAATATCCAAACAGATGATTTTCTCATCTCTCTATTCCTTCTTTGCAATCACAGCTCATCCTTAAGATATCCTATGTGGTTCAAAGTTCCCCTATCACAATTAAGTGGGAGATGAATTGACTCATAAGTGTCTACAAAGGGTTCCAATTAGTGGAATTTCACAAACCTTTTGACAAGTTGGAAAAAAATTACAGTTAAGTCAGGGATACATAGGCAAAAGGAGGGAATTGTGGGAGCAGGAGGGTTAAGATGAAGAGAAAATATTCCACTTGGCCAGAAGTGTTACTTACCAGATAAATGATATGGCATCATGATTCTTAGGAAGAACAAATGAATGAAAAACATTCATTAAACACTTTCTATGTGCAACTATTACTATCCCCATATGATGAATGGATAAGGTAAAGAACAATTCTTTTTATGTTTCACCTGAGGCTATACAACTCAGAATCGCAGAATCATGGGAAGTTTTAGAACTAGAAGGTGATAGAGAAAACATGGACTTCAACCTCTTCATTTATGAACAGGGAAATTGATTCCCAAAGGGGTATCATAGAGATATTAGGCGTAGTAGCAGAAGGCACAGGATCCATATCTCTCGACTCCAGTCCCATTACATGTTCTATCAGAGCAGACCATTTCCTTAAGCAAGTGGCAATACCAAGACTAGGACAAGGGTATCCTAGCTCCTAGCCCTTAACATATTCGAGTTTCCCAATGTCCCATAAAAGCACTAATATTTATAGCTAAGGGGTGTGATGAATAAAGCACTTGTCTTAGTCAAGAAGACCTGAGTGTGAATCCTGATTAATATTTATTGGTTCTGTTACCGTGGGTAAATCACTTTACCTTTCATCTGCAAAATGAAGATAATAATAGTACCTACCTCACAGAATTCTTGTGAAGATTAAATGGGATAATAAATGTAAAGTGATTTGCAAATTTTAAAAGTGCTATATAAATGTTACCTATTACTGTTATTATTATTAATCATGACATAGTATTTATATTTAAGTATTTTTTCTTTTTTTCTTTCTTTTTATTCCTTTTCTGAAAGTGCTCATTCTAATAGTTCAAAAAAAGAAGAAAAAAATAAAAGAGGATCTATTACCAGGAAAAAAGCACAAAAAACCTGCCATATAATAATTATTTCCTTCCTCTCAGAGACACAGACCATCTGGTAAAGAGTGAGATGGAGGCATGTTATTCCTTAGCATTCATCATCATTTCATTAAACTCCTCTGAACTTCTCTGGATCCTTGGTATTTGCACTGTTTTATAGAATATCTTATTCTTCTAGAAACAATAAAATGGACTTCAATTTCAATCAGAATTGGTCTAAAATGGAAATCTCAAACAAATTCTAATGAAGAAGAAATGAAGGCTGAGACAATTTAATGACTGGACTTTGGCTAGCGAAACTACCATGTGATTGACACTGTACAGCAAATGATTGCTATTCAGTCCTTGCTTCCCTTCACTCTTTCTTCGACAACTGCATTCATTTTTGCTCACAGGCTATTATTGTATGAGAGTTGATTATCCCCAAAGAAATCTTTTGAACTATTCTAAAATAATCTATGTTGCTGCAACAATGAATGTAATTGACAATTACTGAACATTATTCACTGTTTAAAATATCTATGCTGAACAGGATACCTGAAATGTGATGCACTACATGGCCATGGAGATTTGGTGAAAGACTCTTTCTGTGAGAAGAATATTTAAATTGGAGCAGGCTAGAGAGATTGGTAGTGGGTAGAGGAGATAGGGAAATAATTACTGGTTGATGAGAAAGGAAAGTAATTTCACCTACTTGGTACTTGATAGAAACCAAATATGGGGCAGAGTGCAAGCACAGAAAAATAGAAAAGATTCATAACTAAAAGAAAGTTTGAACTCTCCCAATCTGCAAGTCAAATCTATGTTTGGTTTGTTCATAAGAACAGTGTACATAACAGAGTATATACAACATAGTATCAGTAACAGCAACACCAGTAAGAGTCTTAACTACCAGACATGACCCCCCACCATATTCTGTTCTGTTGGCTTTCTACTGCTGCTGCTCCCAATAGACTTGCTGCCACTAATTATTTTAGCACATGTCAACGCGGAGATCTCTCCTAACCACAACTTGAAACAATGTATTAGGTGGCCCTAAAGGGTTAGGGACTGTCTTTCTAATTCCATACTTCATGTGCCCCCACTGGTGTGCTTCTTCCCATGAATATATGGAGAGAATAAATTAGTAAGCTCTTAGAAATACGGTAGTTACCAGGGTGGTATAGTAAAAAAAAAAAGTTAACATAGGTGGAACCAAGATGGTGGATTAGAGGCAGCAACCCAATTGAGCTCTCTAGATATTCCCCTCCAAACAACTTAAAAATAACACCACAAAATAAATTTTGGAGTGGCAGAGCCAGCTAAAGGTAAGGATGAGATACTTTTCTGAACTAAGAAAACTGAGGAGGTTGATAGGAGAGGTCTCTAACCGTTGGGTCAAGGCTGGCCTGGAATACACATATGTGGCAGCAGCAGGTTTGGGAGTTTTTAGCCCAGAGACAGTAAGGGGGTCAAATAACTGCTCAGAATGAGATTAAAGGGAACCCACTGTTGGGAATGGGTACTGCTGGGATTGATTGGCAGATCTATTGCCCATGCACAGTTCTGGGTCATAGTTCAAGAAAGAGGTAAGTAATAGAGGAAAAGCTGGGAAGAGAAATGAGAATGATGAAAGAAAATTATGAAAAGAGAATTAACAGCTTGGTAAAAAAAAGAGGCCCAAAATAATACTTAAGAAAATAATACTTTAAAAAACAGACCAGGCCAAATGAAAAAACAAGGTACAAAAATTCACTAAAGAAAAGAACTCATTGGATAGAGTACTCACCCTGGAATCAGAAGGACTGAGTTCAAATTGGCTGATCTACAAAACTGTGTATAGAAATCTACCTTACCCAATAGGAAGGGAAGGGGATAAAGGCGGCAGGGGTGGGTGGGGGTGAGGGGCTGGGTGTTGAACATTGTAAAATGGAAAGCAGATTAAGGGAGGCAGTGGTTAAAAGCAATATGGACTTTTGAGGAGGAACATGAGAGAGAGACAGAGATAGACAGAGACAGAGTGAGAGGAAGAAACAGAAGAAAATAGGATGGAGGAAAACACATAGTAAATATAACTATGAATTTGAATACATGAGCTCACCCATAACACATAAATGGATAGCAAAATGGATTAGAAACCAGAATCCAATAATATGTTGTGTACAAGAGACACACTTGAAACAGAAAGACACATACAGATTTAAAATAATGGCCTGGAGCAGAATCTAATATGCTTCAGCTGAAGTAAAAAAAAAGGCAGGAGTAGCAAACATGATTTCAGACAAAGCAAAAAAGCAAAAAATAGACCTACTTAAAGTCAGAGAATCTACATGTTGCATCTTACATCTAAGTACCATAGACAATAAAGTAGTACAAAAAATTTTATAGCAAGTTTCTCCGATAAAAGGCTTATTTATCAAACATATAGAGAACTTAGTTAAATTTATAAATATAAGAAGCGTTCCCCTATTGTTAAATAGTCAAAGGATAGGAAAAGACAGTTTTCAGAAGAAGAAATAGAAGCTATTTACACTGCTATGAAAAAATGCTCTAAATGACTAATGATTAGAGAAATACAAAATAAAGTAATTCCGAAGTACCACCTGGCACCTATCTGAAATGACAAATGCCACAGTGAATGAAGATAAATAGGTGCACTAATGAACTGTTGGTGGCATAGTTAAGTGTTCTAACCATTCAAGAGAATAATTTGGAACTGAGCCCAAAGAGCTAGAAAACAGAGCAGTTTTGATTCAGCAATAGCAATAGTATGCCTGTATCCCAACGAGATCAAAGGAAAAGGAAAAGGATCTAAGTGAACAAAAATATTTATATCAGCTCCTTTTGTGGCAGCAAATAATTTGAAATTGCGGGGATGTTCATGAGTTGGGGAATGGCTAAACAAGTTGTGGAATATGATTGTGATGGAGTGCTATTGTTCTATGAGAAATGACGAGGGGAGTGGTTTCAGAAAAACATGGAAAGACCTACATGAACTTATGCAAGGTGAAGTAAGAAGAACAGGGGGATCATAGTAACAGCAATAGCAACATTGGGAGGATGAGCAACTGTGAAAGACTTAAATACTCTGATCAATACAATAATCCAAGATAATTCCAAAGAACTCATGATAAAGAAATGCTATCCACCTCCAGAGAGACAACTAATGAACTCTGAGTGAAAACTGAAGCACAATTTTGTCAGTCTCTTTATTTTTTGCCTCTTTAAAATATGGCTAATATGGAAATATGTTTTCATGATTGTGTAATTGTATAATTATATAAATGTATAATTAATATAATATTGCTTGCTTTCTCAGGCAAGCAGGGAGGAAGAAGTGAGAGAATTTGGACCTCAGAATTTAAAAGGAAAAGATGCTCAAAATAAATACATAATATTTTTAATTTTAAAAAGGGATAATTAAAATAAAATATTCCCTCAAATTCTGAGACACATTATCCTACCAGTACATATAGGGTTCTGGGAGAAAATGGGCTCAATCTTAGAGAGCATATGTAGCAAAGGGGTAACAAATAGTCCTTACAACTTCTTTCGCAAGAGTCTTCAAGATGTTCCTTTTAAAAATTACTTTTTAAAAAGTATTATTTTAAATTTTATTATTAAAAATGTTATTTTTCTATTGGATCCTTTCTATAATATTGAATTTGTATTGAGTGTTTTGGCTCCCATAATAACTGCTATTGGCTGTTCCTTGGAGGTGTTAAGATGCTGATGGGAAGAGAGGAAGTCCTTCAGATGTCCAAAGTCCACAAAGTCTTTCAGGTAAGTGGGGGCTGGGATGCAGAGGAGACTGAGACAAGATCATGGCTCTTCTCCTCCTAGCTCTCAATTTTTTTCTTCTCAGATGTTTAGCTGGAACAAACCTCCCTACTTATTAAAATCTCTCAGGTTCTGAACTGCCTCCCAGGTTTTATACTGACCACAGGAAACAGTCACTACTAAATTTCTTTGGCCAATCTGAACCCTCTTCTTGTACAATATTACACTAGAAGATCAAGGACTCTTTCAAACTTACTTGAAACACAATAGCTTATTATTTGAGATATTCTCCCATGGCTGAAATACCAGAGTATGACATTTTATCAGTTGCATTAAATAGGGTGGGATGACTTGATTTATTTATTCAGTTGGCCCTCACCATTACATTCTATATAGTTAGCCTCAAAGCTGACCATGAATCAGTAACCTGTCACCCTGTCAATATGGATGCCCTTCCTGTAACTCTCCCTCCCATCCCCTACCTTCTGCCTCTTGAGCTGGAAACTAATCAGGCTCTCAACACCACCATTGTTTCCAGAAAGGCCATGTCAATATACTGCCCTATTGTTCCACCTACCAGCCCTGTTACTTCCTAGACTAAAATACCCTTCCTTGGCCATTATGTCATACATGATTTGTCTAGTCCTTTTTCAATTTAAGTTCCTAAAGTTCAGAGGCTGCCTCTCTTTTGTATTAGTATCCCTAGCACTTAGTGCTGGCACAAAGCAAGCACTTAAGAAATGCTCGCTCATCCATTCAATCAGCTTACTGTGGTGTGAAACTTCATATTTTTCAAAGCACTTTGGAAAGCCTTTTTTCCCGTTATTTCATTTTATCTCCTTCCATTCCTAACAATGAAACATTTTGCGATGGACTTTGCTTCTATATAGTTTCCTCCGCCACAGTATGAACTAGTATTTATGACAAGGAATTCAAATGAGCCAGATCTCAGGTACAGCTGTCCTTTTTTGATCTGATGCCTTTATTGGTAAAGGGAGAGGGTAAATGACGGAAGAAGAAGACTAGAGCTAGAAAGGATCTCTTGTTGTTGGTGTTATTACTGTTTGGTAGGTTCAGCCCCATCTGATTCTTTGTGACTCCTTTTGGAGTTTTCTTGGCAAAGATACCAGAGTGGTTTGCCATTTCCTTCTCCAGTTCATTTTACAGATGAAGAAACGGAGGCAAATAGGGTTAAGTGACTTGCTCAGGGTCACACAGCTAAGCAAGTATCTGAAGCCAAAATTGAACTTAGGTCTTCCTGACTCCAGGCTTGATGCTCTATCTACTGTGCCACCTGGTTGAAAGGACCTCAGAAGTCACCTCTTGCCCACTCCTTATCTGAGAGATAGGGAAATTGAGGCAGAGGAAGATTGCATGATTTGTCTAAGGTCACACAGGTATTAAGTGCCAGATGCAGGATTTGAACTCAGGTCCTCTGACTAAGCCATTGTTCATTCCACTTGAATATGGCATCTTCCAAAGGAGATATTCTTTAGTGGAAATAAATCCATTATTTAAAAATTAACCAAAAATTCAGACGACAGTAAGCTTTTTCAGGTTATCTTAGTGAAAAACAAAGATTCTGATGATAACATGTCCCACCATGACATATAATTCCATCCAAATTTCTTGCTAGCTTGCCAGAGTCATACCTAGAGGAGAGATATTGAGGGCCTCTCAAGGAGGGCTTGATGGGATAGTTGGTACATGCTTGTGCCTTGGTACAGGACATTTTTTCCTCTTCAGGAGGGACTATCACTTCAATGACTGCAATTACCGTATTTTGCCTTGTAAACTCTGGCCTGTGCCCTGGGAATTTCCCCCAACAGCACGTGCACGTACATGTTCCTATGGAAGTGACCACTAGAAGGGCCCTAATTTCCCCAATAGGCCAAGAGTCTAACTCCCTCCTTCCCCACTGTGATTATACCTTCAGTCCAAATGTCTTTTATCTGCTCCCTCCTCCATCTCAGGGCTGGACTTTTTGCTGCTAACCCTTTAAAAATCTCTATTGCATATGACCAATTGTTTTGCTCAACTAGGTCGATTTGTTACAAAGGGATTTTGGTGGGGGACGGAAAGCAAGGATCTAGAGGAAAAGGGGAGCTACCAATCATACTAGACCTACCAACAGACACAGATATGGGAAAGGAAAGAACAGAGGATCAATGAATCTTTTTTTAAATATGCTGAGGAGAACAGAAGGAAGTTCAGGTGGAGATGACAAACAAGATAACTTTGGAACTGATATGTTGAATATGTTATATACTTGTGTTTTTAAAAAGGTAGGAGTGTTGTAGAGGTTAATGATTTCATGTGCAATCCTCTATGTTCTTTTTATCTTCAAAAATTTGCATATTTCTTGATTTTTATCGGTCCAACGGAACAAAAATTTTTTAATTTAATTTTTTTAAATTTTAGTTTGTATCTTCTTTCTCCATTAAAGGCTTCTTCTAATACTTCCCAATGATGTGAAGGTTATCGCCGAATCTCAAAGTTTTCTCAGAGGCCACCTAGACCATCCTAAACCAAATAATCAACCCATCTACAGCACACCCAACAAGTGGTTTCCCAGCCTGTACTTACAGGCATCCAGGGAAAGAAGGTCCACTACCTCAAAAGGCTACTTATTCCACTTTTGTTGTTAAACCCTTTCAGTTGTATCCAACCCTTTATGAACCCTTTGGGGGTTGCCTTTGCAAAGATACTGGAGTGGTTTGCCATTTCCTTCTCCAGTTCATTTTACAGATGAGGAAACTACAGATGAGGCAAAAAGAATTAAGTGACTTGCCCAAAGTCATACAACTAGTAACTGTCTGAGGCCACATTTGAACTCAGGTAGAAGAGTCTTCCTGAGTCCAGTCCCAGCACTCTATCCACTGCACCATTTAGTGCACTTGGGTCCAGATCCCAGACTCTGCCATTTACTAGCTATATGGTCTAAAGCATTTGACTCGCCACCCACCACCCGCCACCCCCCACCCCCACACACTTATCACCACCACTATCCCCATGATGTCAGGCACCTAAGTGGCACAGTAAATGTAGTGCTGGACCTGAAGTCACAAAGTCCTGAGTTCGAACCCTACCTCACAGATTCTTGTTTAGTTGAGTGACTCAAAGCCAAATCATTGGAGCTTTCTAAGACTCAGTTTCCTCGTTTGTGAAATGGGGATAATCGTAACATCTACCTCACAAGGTTGTTGTGAGGATCCAAAGAGATGACATATGGAAAGTGCTTTGCAAACCTTGAAGTGCTAACTAAATGTTAGCTATTATAACTCTTATTAGCATCATTATCATTACTGTTATTGTTAATGTCGACCATTCAATCGACTGCCACAGGTGAAAATATTCCTAGGTGAGGCTCTGCAGCTTTCTCCTCCCTAATGGGCCCAGGTGGAAAGAAAAACAGATGAAATTGGCATCTTTTTTAACATACCTGGTGAAATCAAGCACCCTGGGTTATTAGGAGAGGGAATTGCTCCAAAGTTCCTCTGATACAAAATATGGCATTAAAATGAATTGATGCTACTTTTGAAAAAAGAGAATATAGATGTTGCATTGAGCACTAAGCTATGTGAAAAAATGATCTTCGTTGAGAAAAACAGGCCCCATAGACTTCATCTACATTTAAGCAGATGGAGTCTTAAGCCTCTGAATTCAGAAATGTCAGGGTAGTGAGGTGGGGTTTCAATTCAGCATGCAAGGGACAGAGCAAGAGCTCTGTCCTCTCAAAACATTCAGCATTTGCTTCCAGTTCAAATAATAGCAAAGAACTATTCAGCCACAATAGGAATACAGGGAACATCAATTAAAAGACATCTGGTGAGTGACAAATATAGACAACCACGGATCATCCAAGAGAATCCTAAGTCAAACAGAGGACAATTTCATCAGAGGACAAACAAATCCAATTGAACAAAGGATACCCTGAACTTTTCCCTTACCAGGAGAAAGAAAATGATCCAGGACCCTGGGAAATTAATGCAAATAAGATGCCACAAACCACTATGAGATTAAACCTAAGAAGGGATGGAATAATAGGATTTATTATTAATAATTTATTTCATTCAAAATGAAAATTAGAATTAATTGAAAACTAGCCGATTAGAGTGAGATGATTTATAAAAATAAGTGAGTTTGGGGGACATCTATGAGGGCCTTTTGTGGAAAAGTGATGTAAAGAAATTTTAATAAAAATATTTTGCAAATAAACCATCATTGTAAAAGTTCTTCTACTATATTTCCCAACCTCCCCCATAAAAAAGAAAAAAAGTCAAGAAAAGCGCCGATTCCTTAGGTCAGTTCAATCAACCAGTTAGTAAGCATTTCTAAATCATTTAGCCAGGCACTATGCTTAGTGAGGAAACAGAGACAGGCAAAATAAAAGTGGTCCCTTAACCCTCAAGGAACTCATTCTCATGGAGGAGACAACCTACAAACAACTGAGAACATAAAAATATATAATGTAAATGGGAGGTGATCTCAGAGGGAAAAGCATTAGTAGTGGGGAGGCATAAGAACATCATGTTGAAGAAGGTTGGATTTGAGCTGAGTCTTGAAGGAATCCAGGGAAGAGGTAAAGAGGCAAAGCATTCCAGGCACAGATGACAATCAAAGAAAAGGCATTAAGTTGGAGGTGGAGTGGGATGTTCAAGGAATAGTTGCTCTGAAAAAAAGAGGCAGTAATGCTCTACAAAGGTCCAAAATCTGTTGAATACTCTGATGGACATAAGAGAGATGAGGAGGGAAAAATGTTTGAAGGAAAATTACTTAGGAAGCAGAAGACGATTTAACAGCAACGGATGATCAGAATGGAGAATAAAGAGAACTGAAGAGAATGGAATTTGTTATTAGTTGTTTCTTTGCCCAGTGGAAGAGGATTCTCCAATACTAGGTAGCTGATCCCACTCCTTTACTCAGAAATTAATCTATGGATAAAAGAATATATACCTTAAGAATATCAAACTCTCTGTCTTAATTTTATATAGATCCAACAACTTCTGTGATTGTTTTTTTTTTTGTGAGAGGATATACCCACCAAGAATAAATACACCACTTAGACATCTAGTCCAGATCCTCAGGTCAGGGATATGAGCCACTTTTGACTTCCCAGGAAAAACTGGCCTAGTAAATATTTAGAGATGAGGAACCATTTTTTCCTAGAGCTTATGTCAACAAGCATTTACTAATAACTCAGGGTGTTCCAAGCAGTGTGCTAAGCACTGGAGTTTTAAAGAAAGGTACAAAATAAAATAAAACAAAAAGTCCCTGTCCTCAAGGAATTCCTAACAAAATGGATGGGAAAACATGCTAACAACTATGTATAAACAAGATTATATGTACATAAAATACATACATATACACATGTATATGTATAAGTTGTAGGTAATCTCAGGGTTAAGCTACTACCATTTAGGGGATGCAGAAAGCCTTTTTATAGAAGGCAGGAATTTAGCTAGAATGCTAGGGAAGCCAAGAGGCAGAGATGAGGAGAAAGACAAAGTTTTAAGCTGTAACAGCAAGCCCCCTAGCATACCCAGGATGGCCTGCTAGCACAGGTTCTTTGATCTGCTTTTAAAGGAAAGCAACTTACTTTTAATTACATTCACTAGCTCACAGGAAAAGTCAGCACCCTGAACATCAGAGAAAGTACAAGCAGAGAAATCACAAAGACCAACAGACAGACCTCTAACTTCTTGATCAAAGCAATATTGCTATACACTTTATATACATCACTGGATCAAGGGAGTCTTTACATCTGAGTAGTCAGGGGTTCTGAACATATGGCTTCTCAGAGACTCAACCAGGAAATCATGAGGTCCTTCTCATAAGTGAGCCCCCAAAGCAAAATAATAATGCATCACAACCCTGATGACTCAGTGCCTAATCAACTTAATGCCAAAAGGTATAAAAGCCTTCCTACAAGCAAGCCTCTGCTAAGTAAGCTTCCCTTAATTAGGCTCCATGTGAGGCCTATTAATGGGCAGAGAAGATCTTCATATCCCATTAACATTACACCCCCCCAAAATGAACAACTAAAAGAAAGTTATTCAAGATCTTACCATTCAATAAGGTTTATGCTAAGTTCTAGGGACAGAAATGCAAAAAGCAAAGACAGTCTCTTCTCTCAAGCACCTTACATGTGAATAGGAGGAAAAACACACAACGAGGAGCAGTGGCCAGGAAGGGGCACTTTTGGTCTAAAAAGTTATAGGGATAGTGACTGGGCCACAGAGGAGTAGATTGACACATTCTGTCCAACAATGGCAAAGTAGATTTGATCATGGTTCAGGGTTCTAAAAGTGGGAATAAAGTTTTCAGGAGGAGGGTGGAGAATCAGAAAAAGGAAAGCATGTCTAGAGAGAGGCAAGACAGCTAATATGAATGAGGAGATGGCCAAGCAGGAGGCAATAGCCTTGGCATTGAGTGAAATGAAGCATGGCTGGGACTTCCCTGCAATTGTCTGGGCAAGGCAGTCATAGATCAGAAAGGTGACTGTAGAGAAGGAAGAAATGGCCTGAGAGTCCAGAGTGAAATAAAGAATGATAGAGATAAGTGTGAATGAAAATGCTAGAAATACTTCTTCTCCTCTAAAATATTTTGTAGCAAAGTCCCAGGAATAGCCACATTTCAGGAATTAAATATTAAAGGCATACCACAATGACTATCTACCAGCACACAAAGGAGGCACAATATGTATATGATATCTTGCCAAACCAAATGAAGCAGACATTTGGGATGATCATTTCACTTATTCCAAGTATCCATTAAGCACAAAGTATATGTCAGGCAATGTGCTGGGTTGTGGGGATACAAAGACAAAACAACAAAAATGACCCTGATCTCAAGGAACTTACATTCTATCAGTATAAGGCACAAGAATATTGTTTTAAAAACACATACAAAAAATAAATACAAGGTAATCTGAGGAAGAGCACTAGGTTTTATATGGAAAGAAATTAAGGATTCGAAGCCTAAACTGTGTGAATTGTGTTTCTATTGGTCAACCTCAACACCCCTTTGGATAATTTCTCTTGTTCAATTTAATTTTACCAATTCCACTCTTTTTTTAAGCTAAATCTCTTTGGGCAAAGACATTTGACCAGGAAAAAGCAAAGTAAATGAAAATGTTAGTTAACAGTTTAGCAATGATGTCTATTGCTTTTTGAAATATCCCTTGGGAAAGTGGATAAAATTGCATCACAGAATTCCTAAGGGTATGTTGCAAACCAGCTATAATTCTTGATTTGCAATTACCTTAGGATGTAAAAATGGGATGTAAAAATCTTGGGTCTAGAAAAATGTGGACAAATGCCAAAAAGGCAGTGAATTATGGTAGAAGAAAATGGTATCTTTCTCTGTATATCCTCTATAAATCTCTGCTTGACATAAGAAGCAAACAATTTCCAGAAAGTACAGAGCATAGCAGGAGAAAGTACTGCTTGTAGAGCTATAAGCAAAGAAGAGAGACACTGATGAATATGAGGCTGTTCAAGGGTGAGCATGCAACACTTTGATATCTAAGGTCCCATCCTTTGACTACCTAGAGCTTATATCAGAAGGCAAATGTCTTGGTCAAGAGTAGGAGACCTGGAGAAAAGCACAATAAGCTCAAACAGCTAGGGCTTCAATAACATTGGGACTCTCTAGTTCTCAGAACTAGTTTCTTTTTCTTCAAATCTAGCATGGTCTTCTGGAAATCATGGCTTCTGGATATGGTTCCTCTAGGTAGGGCCAAGAGAACATTTGAGCTGATGCTATTCTGCTGGGGAAAACAAACAAGAGTATTCTGATTTCTCTCAGTGACTCTAACAAAGCAGAAAAGTGTGTGTATTTGGA
The DNA here is from genome assembly GCF_011100635.1 of Trichosurus vulpecula. NCBI lineage: Eukaryota > Metazoa > Chordata > Mammalia > Diprotodontia > Phalangeridae > Trichosurus > Trichosurus vulpecula. The sequence continues at coordinate 424,802,924 of NC_050573.1, forward strand.
GGGGAGAGGAAATCGGAAGGGGTTGAATTTGGAGAGAAGTGTACCAAAAAATAAGGTATCAGATCTAACTATATATTGGAAGGAAAAAATATTTAAAGGCAATAAAAGACAACACAGTAATACTGGGACTTTTCTATCATATCATTCAATATACAACAATATTCTCTATAGAAAGATTCTGTTTGGACTCTACTTAAGGGGATTCATCTTGTACCATGTACTATAAGGACTTTGTTGGACAATGGAATGTGGTAGAAGCTGTATCCTAGCCCCTCCTTTCATGCAAGTGTATTGTTAATGTATTTTTTGCTTGATGGGAAGTTCTTTCCTGTCCATTAATAAGCCCATGTGGCCTGCTTAAGTCACATGATAGCCCAAGTCACATGAGCCTGGATCACTAGGGTTATGATACCCTCTGACCCTGAAGAAGTATATATGTACTCGGAGGTTAGCATTTTGCTTTAGGGACTCATTGGTAGGAAGAGTGTTTGTGTGATGTGGTCAGATGAGACTTTGGGTAGCTCTTAAGGAGCACCCCGCCCACTTTGAAAACTCCAAATGTTGGTGCTTCTCTCTTTGGTAGCTATGTATGTATTGCTTTTGGTCAGGTAGTTGGAAGCCCTGTATGTTGACTTGTGTTATTTTCCCTGTTTGCTAATTTCTTTTTGCATTTGTCCTGAAGTTCAGGATGCTGACTTTTCCCTGGACTAAGTGAATGATTTTATATATACACTTACACGTATATACATATATATATATATATATATATGTGCATATTTATAAACACATATATGTGCATATTTATAAACATATATATGTGTATATATGTTTGGTTCAAGTAAGATTGTTGGCGCTTTTAGAGTTGCTTTCTTTTAGAAAAGCAGATCAAAGAATCTGTACTAGCAGCCCTCCTGTGTGCTGGTGTTATTAGTCTTACATCCCTACAGCAGCTGCAAGTAATATTGTTGTTATATCAAGTTAGACTAGCTTTTTCCTTAAAAGATATTGAGATGCTCCTAGAGACTTGGTTGATTCAGGGGACTGGAGACTGAGATCACTGACATGATTTCCCAATCACAGCTAGGTGACATGGTGGATTTAATGCAGGGCCTGAAGTTAAGAAGACCTGAGTTCAAATCCATCCTCAGACACTTACTAGCTGTGTGACCCTGGGCACAGTTGCCTCAGTTTCCTCATCTATAAAGTGGGGATGATAATAATAGCATCTACCTCCCAAGGTTGGTATGAGGATCAAATGAGGCATTTAGCTCAGTACTTGGCACATAATAAGCACCATATTAATGTTAATTATTGTTGTTATTCTTGTTGCTATCCTTTGAGTACAAAGCATCCTTGGGGAGTTAGAAGGGTTCTCAGATGTTTGATTAGTGGGTGGCAATGGGAGTTTCAATCAGCTGAATCAACTCAGGATGTTCTTAATATCTGCCCTTGTTGAATACCCTCTCCTGCTATGGCTAATCAAATCTCTTGCTAACTGATGGATGACCTGTAAGGATTTATTTTATTCTAATGTTGAAGCAAAACTACGAGGGGGAGAGGGGAAGGATTCTGGGAAGATGGCGGAGTAAGTCAGAAAATTCCAAGCTCTCAAGATTTTCCTGAACAAAAGAGTTAAAATAGCACCTTAGGGCAAACAAAGTGTGGGTGGAGACAGAGAAGAATAGGGGCACAACCATGGATCTTTGTGGGACAATTTGAGAAGATCCAAAAAAACCCAGGACTAGGTTTGGTCCCTGCAAGGAGTAAAACACCTCCAGGCTAGGTTCCATTGTAACAACTAGCTGCAAGCCCTGGGGTTAGTTGGTTTGAGAGGCTGCCTAGACCCCAGCCACAGGAACTTTTCACCCTGGGATAGTGGATGGAGTTGGGCGTTTGCTTCCAGGAAGATTGAGGTAACCTCTGCTGATAAGGAACGCCAGACCCAGCTGTGTTGCAAAGAGCCACTGGGGCAAGAAGAAACCAGCACACACCTGGTGAGCACATAAGCAGTGGGGCAGAAAGCCCGTGGCTATGGGCACTTACAGGAGGTTGGAGGTTTGGCTTTGGTTCCAGGCTAGAGGGGAGAACTGAAGATCTGGGGCAAGAGGCACCATTTCTCATAACCCAGGGCTAGAGATGATTACAAAAATTAAGCTATTACCGCAAAAAATACACAGGAAAAGGAGAAAGAATCCAACCATAGAAACCTATTACTGGAATAGATATGACTGGGGTTCTTCTTCTGAGGAGGATGTTGAAGTAAAGAAACCCTCAAAGAGTAACGTCAAATGGTAACCTGCCCCAAAAGAATTTATAGAAGATCTTAAAAAAGACTTTAAAAATCAAATGACAGAGATGGAGGAAAAACTAAAACTAAAAATAATCTAAGAAAAACAAGAAGGTTATGAAAAGAAAGTCAACCAATTAGAAAAGGAGATCCAGAATCTCAAGGAGGAAAATGACACCTTGAAAATTAGAATTGGGCAAAATGAAGCCAGGGAAATTATAAGAGATCAAGAAATAATTAAACAAAAAACGAATAATGAAAAAATAGAAGAGAAAGTGAGATGTCTTACATGGAAAAACAACAGATTTGGAGAATAGATCAAGAAAAGAAAATATAAAAATAATTGGCCTAACTGAAATTTATGATCAAAAAAAGAATCTTGATACAATAATACAAGAAATAATTAAATAAAATTGCCCTGAAGCATTAGAACAATGCAGGGAAGTAGAAATAGAAAAAAAAATATCCATCAAACACCACTTAAAAGAGATCCTATGAGGAAACCTCATAGGAATATCATGGTCAAATTCAGAAATCCCCAACTGAAGGATAAAATATTAAAAGCATCAAGATTAAAACAATTTAAATATGATGATACTACAATTAGACTTACACAAGACCTAGCAGTAGAGACATTAAAGGACTGCAGGTCTTGGAACACAATATATCAAAGAGCAAAGGACCTAGGGCTCCAGGCAAAAATATCATACCCTGCAAATTTAAATATTATCTTAAATGAAAAAAAATGGACATTTGATAAACTCCCAGACTTTCAAGACTTTGTTAAAAAAATCCTGAACTTAATGGAAGGAAGATCTGACATACAAGAACCAAGAAAAACATAAGGTACATACCAAAGACTGAGTATAAGGGATTCATAAAGACAAACTGTTTACCTTTTACATAACATAAAATGTAAAATGTATGTCTAAGATTCTTATTAATAACTGGTGAGCTCATAAGAAAGAGAGGGGTAAACCTGTGATATGAATTTAAAAAGTTAAACCATTTAGAAACAGCTAAAAAGAGTAACTATTTTATACAAAAGAGGTGCAAGAGGAAGAAAGGATACAGAGGATTTAGATGCAGGAGGAGGGCTGGTAGTTCTGGTAACCTACTTTCACCCAGAATGGGTTTAAGAGGGAACAATGCAAAAATATCTAGAAGAGTATAAAAGTCTTCTAAATTTAGAAGAAACATAATGGTAGCAGTATAGAGAGGGGGGAAAGGACAAGCGATGGATTTTTAGAGGAGAGACTAGGTAAAAGGGGCATATGGAAGGGTGTTTAGATTTATGGGAATGGGAAGATAGGGGAGGGATCTTTAGAGAGGGGCAGGCAAGTACCAGGAGGGCAAGGTAGTCAGTAGAAGTAAAGTAGAGGAATCAGTAGGGATAAGAAACAAGAGATATGCACAAATATAAAAACAAAAATTAGCAGTAGAGTATATTTGGGAAAGTATATGCCTATATATGTATGCATATGTGTATATGTGTATGTATATATCTATAACTGTAGAGAAACATATCTAAACTTTATTGTAGCCTTCAGGGGTGGGATGGGGGGAGGGAAAAAAGAACAAAGTAAAAAAGTGCATGGCTGAGAACAAAAGAAAACTCCCAAGGAAGCAAAGAAAAGATGGACAATTCTCAACACAACCTGTATTATTTATTATATAGGCTTTCTTGAAATGAAAATCTATTGTTATATATTTTAAATCCTCTCACGTTGTGCTACACACGACGTGCTTTTTTTCTTTCTTTGTATTTAAGTTTCAATATTTAAGTTTATGATATGTTTTGTACCTTTATTCTGTATTTGTGTTCTGGACCTTGAGTCTAAAATAAAATTAAAAAAAGAAGAAGAACAAAAAAACTATAAGTGGACAGGCCTGAGTCAGACCCTGCCCAGAACATGGGTTTTATTATAAGTCATAAGTCAGGCTTTGCAACCATGGATCCTAAGGAGAGTTCCAGGGTCCTCAATAACAATGGAAATATTTCTTTTAGTTTTGGGGCTATCTTAGTGATATTTGTTAATCAAAATCATTCTTAGAATCTAATTTTACAGTCCCTACTCCCTAAAAAATTCCCCCTATTTTTTTTTCTGAGGTCCAGTAAGAATAGAAATGTCCACCAAACCTTCCAGAATAAATAATGAACAACAAGAACCTCTGAAAGGAACACAGGATGGGACCTAACAGTATTGGAGCAGAGCTATACCTGACCCTTAAAGAAAGAGCAAGATAACTAAACACATAAACAGCTCTTAAGTATGTGGGACCAGGCAGAGTCTGTGTTAATAGCTAGTCAGTCTTCTAGTCTTTTTCAGTACTACAATGACAAAGAAAAGCCCTACAGGCTTCTAATTGAATCAGTGCTTCAAACATTTCTCAGCCTAGACAGAGACCAAAAAAAACCCTTATGTTTAAATGTACACCTATTGAATTCTGTGTAAAAGCCACAAAAAAGGGGGTGAGGGAAATGGCATTCTTAGAGCAAAAAAACTGGCAGAGGATTTCAGCTGAATCTGAAACCTGAGAACGGTAAGCCACACTGACACAGCAGGATGACAACGTAACTTGGAAAAAATCAGCATCTTTTCTCCTGAAGACAGTAAGTAATCCTCTTCTCAGCCTCATTTAATTAACTAGAGGCACTTTCTATGCTACGGCATTTTCAAGCTGCTGCTTAAGCAGTGAAATGAGTGGTCTGACGTTTGCATTTGGGGAAATAAGAATAAATATAATCAAATCTATGCAATCAAAGCTGACATGAGCAATGAAGAGCCTGAATTTAGGGCCAAGGGACAGAGATGAAACCTTTGCATTAAACAAATGCAAGCAGGAAATCTCCCAGATCTTATTGTTCCTTAAAGTAACTACTTATTTGATTATTTGGCTTTAATGGGTGTTTTTTCCCCTGAGTTATGGGATATTTTAAATTATATTTTAAATAGCTTTTCAAAATCTTTTTTGCCCTTAGATGTTTTTATGGCAGGCCATAATTCACTACAACCGAATAAAATGAGAATTTCCCTTAGGCACGTAGCATTGTCATGGGTACGAATCTTCTGCAACCCACTGCTTCACAACTTTTTCCACCAAGTTCAAGTTTCTAGGTTCGTTGGTGCCTCTTGTGGTCTCTATGTGCCACTGATTCCCCTGGTTTTGTATGGTTTTCTGATCATCAGGGTCCTTGCAGAGAAAAGACTACTGAGTTTTATCATAGGAGCCTGGATTAAGAGCCAGAATGCACCTTAAGATCCATTCCAACCACTCATTTTAAAGAAGAGGAAGTTGAGGTATGGAGGAGTTATGTGACTTGCCCAAGATCACAGAGATGGAAAATGACTGAGCCATAATTCAAACTCGTGTCTTCATGATTCTCAGTCTGGTTCACTATCCATTATACTGTATCATTTTTCATCTAGTATAAACTTTGCTCTTTGCCTTCCTGCTTCCCCATAATCACACAACCAGCTCTGAGATGACTTCAAAATGATTTTCTATAAAGAATTTCGACGAATCATTTCATTTCTCTGGGCCTCCTTTTTCCTCATCTCTAAAACGAGAGAGCTGCATTCATTGGCCTCTGAGGTCCATTTCAGCTTTAAATCTATCATCCTACGTACAATGAGGGAAGGACTGGTAGAGGAACTCATGAAAACATTCAAAGTTAAATAAACTCCCAAAGTGATCACACTCAATTCTAGTACAGGCTGTTTGTTCCTTTGGAGCTCCCTCCAACCAAACTTTTTCCTGCCTGGTTTTGGCCTTGAAAGGAAGTCACTTCAAGTCTTATTTGCTATGTATTTGGTTTGCCAGAGTTGTCATTTAATTCCCATCCTTCCACAAACTTCCTCCTTTATCAATATGGTACAGAAGTTTAAAGCTTAAAAGGGGAACACCATTGTACAACCTTCCTGCTTGCTTATCATGATAGATGGTAGGTAAAGTGCTTGGAAAACCTTAAAGCATTATATAAATGCAAATTATAATCATCATCATTTTCATCACTGTTGTCATTTTAGAATACTTCACCCTAAACATGATAGCCACGGCCTGAGGAAGCATTTTTTCCCCAATGAGAAAATCTCTTCCCTATGTAGGCCCCAGAGCTACTTTTCCTTAGGGTATTCAAACCTTGTCCTTTCCCACTCTTATCCAAATATTTCCATACTCTGGTCTTCAGAAGATGATCTCCTTCCTTTCCAACTGGGCTTCTGAAGCACATTTTCCAGCTTGGGTTATTTTTTAGTCAGCTTTTTCCTTAATTGTTTAACGGGTAAAATGGTTACAACTCACCTACATGCCTCATGCTGCAACCCACTGAGCTCCTCAAGACTCCTCAATAAGTTATTTATTTACCTCAGAATGGTGAGATGGCTAAAGAGCATACAATGATAAACCGAAGGGAGTGAAAAGTCTTCAGCATGGAGAAGAAAAGACTAAAGAGATGTAGGGGAGTGGGGATTAGAAGGGCAGTTTGCAAATATTTGAAGAATACATGTAAGAGGGGTTAGATCTGTTCTTGGACTCAGAAAACAAAATTAGGGGAAGTGGTTAGAATCTATTCTTGATCTAGCTCGACGGATATAAATAAAAAGTTTCCAACACAAGTGACCACAGGAGGGCCACTAGGTGGCGGAATAGATAGAGTGCTGGGCCTAGAATCAGGAAGACACCTCTTTGTGAGTTCAAATCCAGCCTCAGACACTTACTTGCTGTGTGACCCTGGGCTAAGTCATTTAACTCTGTTTGCCTCAGTTTCTTCACCTGTAAAATAAACTGGAAAAGGAAATGGCACACCATTCCAATATTTTTGCAAAGAAAACCCAAAAGGGATCATATATAAAGAACTGGACACAGCTGAAAAACAACTCAACAGAAGATAGATTGCCCTTCACCAGAAAGCTTTTAAAGCAGAGGCTGGATAGTCACTCATCAGAAATGTTACAGAGGGCATTCTTGGTCACAGACCTGCTGAGCTACATGGCCCCTGAGATCTTTGTAACTCTTGAATTCTTTTGTTATAGTTGTGAACTGGCCATCCAACCTAAATCTTCAGTACTGACCAAATTAAACTGGGAGAGACATCCACCAGCCACTAGAGACTTCATGCCTTCTTGTCACTCTTGACATGGCCTGGGAAGCAATTATATTACAACAGAGGAATGAGCAATCCGATTGTAGATGCAAGATGGGAGACCATCTACTTCAATCCTCTCAAAGTCCTTATTTTAGAAGTGAGAAAACAATGTCCCATTTCAACAAATAATTCACCCTATAGATATGAATTGATTTGCTCATGATCACATAGGGAGCAAAAGTTGCAGAGCCAGGATTCAAAATCAGATCCTCTGATATCAAAGCAAATATTCCATCTACTGTGCCACAAGATGGGTCACTGGGTCTGTTCAGAGGCCTCTTTCCTGAGGTTTGGTCCTAAAGATGACATGTAGTGGTAAGATTTATAATCAATCTACTGACCAAACAATCAATCCACACGTATTTATTTAACACTTAATAGGTTCCAGCAGTGTGCTAAGTGAGGAAGATACAAAGAAAAAATAAAAAATATACCTTGGATTCAAGAAAATTTCTAATGGGGGAGTTTGCATTTCAATGGTTATTCTGATAAAACTAGCTGTCATTTACATAGAGTTTTAAGATTTGCAAAGCCCTTTACATGTGTCTGATTTGATCCCCAAAATAAGCCCAGGATGTAGGTGCTATTATTATCATCACCATTTCTCAAAGGAGAGAACTGAGGCACACCAAGGTTAGATGACTTGCCCAGGTTCACACAGCTAAGAGTATCTGAAATAGAATTTAAATCAGGTCTCCTGATTCCAAATCCAGTGCCTTATTCTCATGGTTTCTATTATTACCAAAATCTGCATGGAAATATAGCCATATAATAGCATTTAGCTCATCTTCACAAAATTACTTCCCATTTCCTTTGTATGTGTTTCATACCTCTTTGTTATCTACTATGTACATGTTTTTTTCTCCCCTTGAGGGCAGGGTTTGGTTTATTCTTATCCTTCTATCTCCACTGCCTAACACAACATCTGGTATGTAGTAGGTGCTTACTAAATTTACTGAACAATTAAACTTTATTGTCTAGATCCATAACTAGGGTGGAGCATTTAGAGCTTTACTCTGAGGTGAGAAATTTCTTAGCCACTAATGCCTTTCTTCCCCTGCCTGCCCCACTGCCAGCCTCAAGCCCTTCAACTCCTGCTTCCCCACTGCACTCACTAGCAGGGATACGCTTCTTTGCCTTGTTGACTACACTTTTAACGGGATCAGAACCTTGGAGTGTTCCAAGGTGCCCTTCCTCCACCCAGACCATACACATGTCAGCCTCCCTGTCTCACTACTAGTGAAAATATTGCTAATTATAACTCTATTCTCACTTCCTTCCCCTTCTTAACTCTATCCTATCAATCAGGCAGAGTATTTGTGGCACAGGGTAATTTTGTTGCTATATCTATTTCATATCTTCAGCTATAGATCCATTACTTGATAAAACATATACTGAACTGCTCCAATCACATGGAAACCTCCATGTGATGGAAGGAGCAGATCACTGCCCCATTTATTTTAAGCAAAATAATAAATGTAGCAAAATACCAACCCAATAAATGGACTTGGACATTCCTGCCCTTTGAGTTTTAAAAAGAGATGAATGTAAATGTGCTAAAGGTCAAATCCATTTGTAGCAAACAGTTCAAGCTCTTCTAGGCACATTTGTCCTAATATTTTAATGCAGCTCATTCCTAAAGAAGCCCTGCTGAGTGCGTGTGCCAGGTTTCCCCCCTCTCCCTGCACATGTATTCATTCATTCCTTCACCCTTCACAAGTGAATAGTGATACTGTAGAAATATAGAAAGAGAATGGCCTTGGGACATCACATTCCCATCATCCTGTTAACACAGCACAGGCTTTATAGCTGAGAAATGTGTTTGCTTTGGTGATTGTGTGGATGTGTACAAATGTTCTCATAGCACATCTACATCAGTTTGAATGCTTTTGTTCCCTTGGAGAACTCCACAAAGGGGCATGTTGTTAACACTCACATGATGGAAATAATAAAAATCCCTTTTCATCCCAGTCTTGTACGCTTTCTCTTTGCTGCTGAAATAGTAAAACAGATCCATGTGGGAGGCATTTTCCTAATGAAATAGCATAATCTATGAAGTTGTTAGAAGTCTCCTAGTCTACTGGGGACCTGACCTAGATTGGATGGCAGTGGAGAAAAGATGGCTAAAGTCTTCTTTATACCTGGAACAGGTTGTCCAAATAGACAAGACCCCAGCTAAAAATCCTATAATAGGGGCATCTGGGAGGTGCCATTCAGGAACACAGTGAGTGGCAGTAGGGAAAACCACAGTAAATGGTTTCTACATTTTCTTGCTGAAATAGGATAAGGTGTGTAAAATTGCTGGTAGACTCATAGTCCACTAGGATCCAGAGACAGATTGGGTAATGACTAGGAATTTTTAGGACTAGAGAAAAGGACAACTGGCTGGCTGATCCCTTAATTGTGGAATCTTAGGATAGGACAGTCTCACAGGTGGCATTATGATTGACAGACCCCACTGTTTCCTCCTTTTCTTCCCTTATGGCTTCTTGGACAGGTATTGTAAAGTGAGGTTCTTGAGCTGGCATAGACAGGAGGCCCCAGCCAAGAGAAAAGTATTTTGCAGGGCTTGCTGACATTTAGAGTTGCAACTTACAGTTTCTGCACTTGGCCTTACCATGCTCCCAGTGATTCAAGCTTATACGCTTGGTGTCATATGGACTCCACTCATATCCCACCTAGTCAATCTACTGCCATTACCTTCCCTACGTTTCTGATGTGTACCCTCTTCTCTCCCCTCACATAGCCATAATCCTAGTAAGGGCCTCCAGCACCTCTAATGTGGACTGCTCCAATAGCCTTAGTCTAGCTGGTGTCTCTGATTCAAATGTTCTCCTCTCCAGTCTCCACTGAACTGCCAAGGTATTTTCCCAAAGCCCAGGCCTAGTCATATCATCCTACTCACTCTTCTCCTCAAAAATCTCCAGTAGCTCTCATTTACCTCCAAGATCAAATGTAAAATAGTGTTTGGCATCTAAAGCCCTTCGCTCTCTGGACCCTTCCTGTCTATCCAGTCTTATTACCTTTTACATTCCTCCAGACACTCTATAATTCGTGACATGGGCCTTCTTGCTACTCCTCACACACAATTCTCTGTCTCCCAACTCTGTACCTTTTCAATAGCTGTCCCCCTTACCTAGAATACTTTCCTGCCTCCTAGATTCTCTAGCCTCCTGCAGGACCCAACTCAAATCCTGGCTTCACACAAACTCTTGGTTCCTCTCACCTTCACTCTCATTCCAGTGCCTTCCCTCTGGGATTACCTCCCATTTATCCTATATACATCTTGTATTGCAGAGTTATTTTCATACTATCTCCCCCATTAGAATCTGAGCTCTTTGATGGTATAGACTGTGTTTTTGCTACTCTTTGTACCTTGGGCACTCAGAACAGTATGGGGTACACAATAAATGAGTGTTGGCAATGGTGAAGTGGGAAGCTGGATTAAAAGGGGTTAAAGAATAAAGAGATGGTGAGAAAATAAAGACAATTAGTATAGACTACTCTTTCCAGGTATATACAAAAACTATCCTGGGTTCCATGAGATAACAAAAATTTAGTAAGTTTAGTGAAAAATTTAGGTTTTTTTAGTTTAAACTTTTTTATTTTAAAGGTTAAATAACTTTTAAATGCTATTACATAAAAGCTCCTCTAATCTATGTGTGTTGCTACTTGAAAAACTAGAAGGGAGGGGTCAACATTCACTCAAAGAGGTCAAAAGCCCATCGAACAGGTAAAAAGTTGATTGGGAAGAAGGCACAATCGATTTCAGTAACTGCTCTCCAAGCTGGTTTTTTCTCCTTGTTTCTAGGTTGGGCACTTAACTTCCCCCTTCTTTAATTCAGTATTGACCTCCTTTAATGGGAACAACTAGTCAGTGCCTCTGACTCCTTACTGATTTCAACTCTCTCTCCCCCATACTCTGCCTCCCCAATTGGTATTGAACGCTTACTCTGCTTCCCACTGCCAAAACTCTTCTGCCTCCCACTGGCACCTTAATATGGATCCCCTCTGATACCAGAGTACAGCTGCCACTATCAGAGAATGTAGATCTAAATGTCTAACCCTACAATAGCCCATCAGCCTGTGACTCACTAGGTAGCACAGACCAGCAACATAAAATAGCTAAAAAGGTGGAATAGACCAGCATTATAAACACATCAATACCCAAAACCCCAATCCGTTGATCACAATATATACTCCCTGTGATTTGATGCTTTTGATCAAAAAATGATAGATTTGGAATTGGAAGGGATCTCAGATATCATTTTGTCTAACACTCTCATGTTACAGATCAGAAAATGGAGCCCAGAGAGGATTTAAATTGTCAAATGTCCTATCAGTTGTAATTCCAATCACCTAAATCCAAATACAAAACCTTTTGTATTGCTCACCATTGGGAAAAAAATGATGGATTTAAAGAGCTGGGAACCTTATCATTCTGGGCCCTGCCAGGCTCTGTATATTCTGACTCCTCAGAAAGCCTCATGTTTCAGAAGCAAAATTACACACATAGTCAGTTTCTCTGTATACACGATCACATACTCATACAGTATCCCTCCACAGCGGTACCAATTCATATAAATGCATTCAAATCAGCCGGACAACATTGTCCATTCAAATGTCAACTAAGTCACTGTAGGCACATGACCACAAACAGCACTTCACTTGTTCAAACTGAGGCATGATTCTCATGGGCAACACACAATCAGAGGACAAAAACTTAACAAACCTTGTTACAGTATCACAGCTATCCAATTCCACAAAGGAAGACAAAAAAAGCAATTCATGACTTTGGTCAAAATGTTAACATATATCACACAAGAACAAACAAACAAACAAACAAAAACTTACACTTTTGCTCCGTGAAAGCAGATCACTCGTGTTTTTTTCCATGGTGGTATTATATTCAGTAATTCAGATCAGTGCTTGTGGTCTCTGCTGCCTTCACTCCAAGCCAATCAAATGCCAAATGACATGCTGAAAAGAAAGCAAAGAAAAGCATAATTCAGGGGATGTTTAATTCATGTGATTAGAAATGTTGTCTATAATCTAACTGGTGATTGGACTGTTCACTTAAATAAATGATAACAAGAAGTTAATAAGCATAATATATAAAACTACATAAGGAGATGTAAAGGATTTTTCCAAAGTTATTTTTGCTAAACACAAGTTGTAGATTTCCACAATTATCTCTGTGCCACTAACCATAAGAAGCTATTTTGGTGGGGGGTAAATACAAAGGTAAATTTATAAGACACTCCTCAAATTTCAACAAATACATAGGCTATCCCTACATACAAAGGTTGGCTCTCACTTGTACAGTAAGGGAGTCAATGTCTTTTGGCCTAAAAACTTAAATACACAAGAAATAAAGAGAACAACATAGTCAATACCTGATTTATGAAGTTACAAGTTTTTTTCTTATCCTTATAGTGGAGGATAAGAGATACAAAGCTTCAATGATATAGCAGATATGTTACCTTAACTGTAAGCTTAGAGAAAAAAAACTTAGAGAAAGCTTCCAGTACATAGAGTTCTTGTCTATGTCCTCCCTTAAAGTAGGAGAAGACATGGACAAGAATAGCCCAAAAGGAGATGGTTACTTTATGCACCATTGTAGGGAGTCCTTACATTGATGGAACCATGAATCCATAGAATTATTGAAGGATGTGTCCCTGGACACCAGGGACTGTATTGTCTTTCATCTTTGCATCTCCAGTGACAATCATTGTATTTTTCACTTAGTAAGTATTCAATAACTGCCTAGGCAGCAGGCATGATCCAAAAAGATTTTGATAGTATAGAACCCTGGACTGAATCTACTGAGATGAAATTTAACAGGCATAAATGAAAAGCCTAGCACTGACCCAAAAATCAATTAGCAAAGACAAAGATGGGAGAGACATAATTATGTAACACTTTGCCTGAAAAAAGTAATCTGGATTTTAATGGAAGTGCATGCTAAATATGAGTCAATAGTGTGATATGGAAGCCAAAAAAATAAGTAAATGCAATTTGAGGTTACACTGAAAGAGGTATAATTTCTAGTAGTAATGATAGCTTTGCAATATTCTACCCTAGTCAGACCACATCTGAAATGTTGTGTTCAGTTTGGAGCACAACATTTTAGGACAGACACTAAGGTAGAGAGCATCCAGAAGAGGGCAAACAATATGGAAAAAGGCTTATAGATCTAGACCTTGTAGGTCATCGAGTACAATTTCCTCATTTTACAGTTGAGGAAACCAAAGTCTGAAGACTGTAAGCAATTTGCCTAAGAAAAGAAGTGACCAAGAAATGGAGTTAAGATGGCAGAGTGAGAAGAAGCATTTTTGCCTTACTCACTCAGCCCACCTCCTCTACAACAACCTAGAAAACATGCCAGACCAAATTTTCATCTAGAAATTCAAGAAAGAGTCACAATGAGTCATTGCCCCACCCCAAAGCAGCTTAGGAAGACATAGAGGTCTGGCAATATTGGAGTAGAGCCTGGCAAGGAGCAGAACTCAACAGTAGTGCTGGTAAACACAGGGATGGAAAGGGAACCAAAACAGAGTAATAAGAAAACAAAAACACTAGAGTAGAAAGAGGTCCCAGTGCACACCTAAAGTAGTGAGAGAACAAGAAAAGCCACCATATAATATCTCTGCTCTCCATTTCTCAGTTCTGGGTTATGGCTCTAGAGCAGAGAGGAGCAGTTGTGAGCCATCAGGGCCATAACTGTGTATTGAGCAAAGAACAAATTTGAGAAACATAACTATGAGGCTCTGAGCCCAGAAACAGAGCAGTGACTCAGTTCCAGCTTACAGCCCAGCACATGAGCCAACAGTAGAATAACAAGGGCAGGATACCAAGACCAAATGGAAGCCAGGAATTCAATCACTGTGAACCTGCAGAACATTCCAGTTAGATAGCAGTGACTCAAGCAGAAGTCTATTGGAACTCAACTATACATAAACCAACAGACACAAACCTGGAACAAAAATTTGTGAAACTCAGACCAGGAGGACAGTGAACATAACTTTAAATAGATCATACCACTTTGGAAGTAAGCTATGAAAACAGTAGAAGGACTTGAAAGAACAGAAGTACAGGCAGATATCTCCCCAAGAAGTGAGAAGAACCAAATACTGATATAAAGTCCAAACTCAGAAGTAGGCTGAAAGAATGAGGAAAAAAATGCCTGACTGTAAAGAACTACTATGGTGGTAAGAAAGCTCAAGAAACAAACACATAAGAAGACAATGACTTGAAAACATCTACAAGTAAAGTGTCAAGGGAAAAAAATGCAGATTGGACATATGCCTAACAAGAATTCCTTGAAGAGTTAAAGGGATTAAAAAGAACAACAACAAAAAAACCACTTTAAAAAACAAATACAGATAGTAGGAAAAATTGGAAAAGAAATGTGAACCATGCAAAAACATTAAGAAAAGAGAATTGATAACTTGGTAAAATAACCACAAAATATTCCTGAAGAAAATAATGCTTAAAACTTAGAATTGGCCAAATGGAAACTACTCCATGAGGCATTGAGAAATAATGAAAAAAGTCAAAGGACTGACAAAATTAGAAAAAAAAATGTAAAATACCTAATAGGAAACAACTTATAAACTTTTTGAGGGCAATCACTATTTTTTGCTTCCTTATGTGTCCCCAATGCTTAGTACAGTGGATGGCACAAAGTAGGTGCCTAATAAATGTTTACTGATTAGCTGATTGAAAACAGATCAAAGACAGATAATTTAAGAACCATTGGACCAAAAAACCTAGATAACATATTTCAAAATATAATAAAGGAAAACCATCAAAATATCTTAGAACTAGCGGGCACAGTAAAAAGAGAAAGATTCCATAAGTCATCTCCTGAAAGAAATTCCAAAATGAAGGTTCTCAGGAATATCACAACCAAAATCTAGAACTCCCCAGGTTAAAGAGTAAATATTGAAAGCAGCCAAGAAGAACCAGTTCAAATACAATGGAACCAGGTACCATACACTCAAGTTCTTTCAAGATTTAGTAGTTACCATACTAAAGGAACAGAGAGCTACAAATATGATATTCTGTACTGGCAGATGATCTAGGATTACAATTAAAGACACTCTAACCAGAAAAACTGAATTAATCCTACTAAGTGAAAAATTGGCAATTAATGAAATAGAGGTCTTTCAAGCATTCCCGATGAAAAGACTAGAGCTGAATTAAAAAAAAGACATATAAACACAAGGCTCAAGAGAAATATAAAAAGGTAAATATGACTGAGAAAATGTAAGGAATCAAACAGTTAAACTGCTTGAATTCTTATAAGGGGAGACAACATATGTAAAAATCATGAACTTTGAATGAATTTTGGAGGGGGTCTAATTAGACAGAGGGCCTAGGAGTCATTCTGATTTATTTGGATAGTCTCAAAAGAAGAATGGAAGTGTGGGGAAGAGGAGAGTATTGGGAGAGGGCAAAAAAGAGAAAAATAAGGGGAAGAATATCTCACATGAATGGGACAAACAAGGATGAGTTATACAATAGAGAGGGCAGTGGGAGGGGAATGGTCAACTAAACCTCACTTTTATCTGCACTGATTCAAACAGGGAAGAACACACATACACACACTCATACACACACGTTTGGGTAAAGAAACTTACCCAACAGGGAAATAGGAAGAAAAGGAGTTAAGAAAAAGGTCAGGGAGGATAAGGGGAGATTAAAGTACTTGGTGGTGGTGAGAAGAAACACAAACTCTTTAAGGTGGCAGTGTAAAAAAAAGAAGGAAACATGAGCCCTGACCTTTTTTTAATGGTTGAGCCCTGCAGGCATCTGCCCTCAAGACCTGGGGTGGAAAGAAGAAAAATGTCCAGGCTGCCCAACAGGAATATAAGTGGGCCACAGCTAACAGGCAAGCTGCTGAAGTCAGTTATACTCCAAAAGTCAGGAGGTACAGTCAGTAAGTCTGTCACCATGCCTACTAACTAACCCTTCCACCTGGGTATGCCCTAATACTCCAGTCCATCCCTCACAATCCTGGAAGAGGATGAGATCCAAGAGCTTTGTGCTGACCTCTCCCATCACCCCTAACCTGTGTGGTATTGTTGCTCTTTGGTGAATCTAGTGATCCCTCCTTAGCCCAGTTTCCCCAATAAACAACTATTTAACAAGGAAAAAAAAAAGAGAAGGAAAGGTAAAAGAGAAAAGGACAAAGGGAAATACAGGGTTAGTGTGAATGTGAATGGGATGAACTCACTCATAAAACAGAAAAGAATAACAGATTAGATTAAAAACCAGAATCCAACAAAATGTTTACAAGAAACACACCTGAAACAGGAAAAAAATGAAATAAAAAACTAGAGCAGAATCTATTATAACATCAGCTGAAATGAAAAATCAGGGGTAGGAATAAGAATCTCAGAAAAAGCAAAAGCAAAGATAAACTTAATTAAAAGAAATAAATGGGAAATATTCTTTACATTTTAATAAAAGCATATAAAATACACATTTTTATAAAATTTACCACAGACAAGAATTAATATCAATCCCAAACACATATATACCAAATGGCATAGCATGAAAATTCTTAAAGGAAAAGTTAAATGAGATATAGGAGGAAATTGACAATAAGACTATAATAGTGGGGAACCTCAGTTTACCTCTCTCAGACCTAGATAAATCCAACTATAAAATAAACAAGAAAGAAATGAAGGAAAAGAATAAAATTTTAGAAAAGTTAGATATAAATGGTAAAAGAAAGGAGTATACCTATTACTAAGCTGTTCCTGGGACCTCCACAAAAGTGATCATTTTATTAGGGGGTTAAAAACCTCACAAATGCAGGAAAGCAGAACTATTAAGTGAATTTTTCTGATCATAATGCAATAAAAATTACATTCAACAAAGCACCTTTGAAGCAAAGTTTAAAAAAATAATTGAAAGGGAGAAATAGAGAAAGAAGGAACAAGAGAGAAAAAAGAATGAAGGAAGGAAGGGAGGGAGGGAGGAAGAGAGGAAGGAAGGAAAGAAGCATAGATAAATGAATTGGGCCTACAACAATGATAAAAAAAAAAAACTAGAAAAAAAATTAACCCCCCAATTAAATACCAAAACAGAAATCCTGAAAATAAGAAGAGATTTACATAATTGAAATTTTAAGAAATTCACTAATAGGTAAAACTAAGAGCTATATGTTTTTTTAAAGAAGAAAAACAACAACAACAACAAAAATGAGATAAGTCATTTGGTTAATTTGATGATAAAGAAGAAAATAAAATTATCAATATGAATAAAACTGACAATCTTAATAAAATAGATGTCTATATTTTTTAAAAAATAATTTCCTGCAGAGATCTAAGACAACTCCAAAAGACTCATGATGGAAAATGCTGTCTACACCCAGAAAAAGAACTACGGAGTATGAATGCAGATTGAAGGATATTATTTGATCTCGCTCTTTTTTTGGTTCTTCTTTCTTGTGGCTTCTCCCATTGGTTCTAATTCTTCTTTACAATATAACTAATGTGAATATAGGCTCAATATGATTGCATATGTAGAGCCTATATCAAATTACATGCCATCTTGGGGTGGGGGGAGGGGAGAGATGGGGAGAAAATTTGGAAGTCAGAGTCTTATGGAAGTGAACGTTGAAAAGTAAAAATAAATAAATAAATTTATAAAAGAAAATAAAACTAATAAAACATTAGCAGCCCAGAAAAATTAATTGCCCAGAGTATCAAAACAAGAAATAGATTACTTAAGTAACCCTATCTTAGAAAAAGAAATTTCATAAGCCATAGATGAGTTGTAGAAGAAAAAACACCCAGAACCAGATAGATTTACAAGTTAATTCTACTAAATATTTAAGGAAGTATTAATTTCAATATTGCATGAACAGTTTCAAAATTGGATAAAGGAGTCCTACCAAATTCCTTCTATGACACATATATGGTCTTGATAACTAAACCAGGGAAAGTCAAAAAAAAAAGAAACCAACAGACCAATGAATATTGGTGTGAAAATTTTAAATGAAATACTAACAAGGAGATTAGAGCAACATATTCCAATCATATAGTATGACCAGGATGGAATTATACCAGGAGTGCAGGACTGGTTCAATATTAGAAAAACTGTAAACATTTACTGTATTAATAACAAAAGCAACAAAAGTCACATAACTACTACAATAGTTGCAGAAGCTTTTTAACAAAATTCAATACTCATTCTATTTAAGGAAAAAACACTAAAAAGCATGATAATAAATGAAGCATTTCTCAAAGTGATAAGCAGTATATATCTAAAAACCAAGAACAAGCATTATCAGTAATGGTGATGAGCTAGAAGCCTTTCAAACAGGATTAGGGATGAAGCAAAGGAGTCTGTTAACACCGTTACTCTTCAATAATATACTAGAAATGCTAGTTATAGCAATAAGAGGAGAAAAAGAAATTGAAGCAATAAGCACAGGCAAGGAAGAAAAAAATCCCCCCATTTGGCAGGTTATCTGATGGCTTACTTAAAGAAACCAAGAGGGTCAACTGAAAAACTAATTGAAACAGTAACTTCAGCTAAGGTGCAGATTATGAAGTATATCCATACAAATCATTGGCATATGTATGTATTACCAACAAACTCCATCAGGAAGAGATAGAAAGAAAAATTACATTAATAATAATTATGGACAATATGAAATACTTGAAACTCCACCTGCCAAGACACAAACAAGAAGTATGTGAAGAAAATTACAAAACATTTTTCATACAAATAAATACAGATCTAAATATCTGGAGAAATATTAATCACACATGGATAAGCTGAGCCAATATAATAAAAATTACAATACTATCTAAATTAACTTACCTAGTGCCATGATAATCAAACTACTAAAGAGTTACTTTATAGAGCTAGAAAAACTAATAAAATACATCTGGAGGATCAAAAAATCATTACTATTAAGGGAATCAATGAAAAAAAGAATAGAAAGAAAGAGGGTCTAGCACCACTAGATCTTAAACTATATTACGAAGAAATAATAATCAAAAACATTTGTTACTGGATAAGAAACAAGGTGGCTTATCTTTGGAAAATATTAGGTTCAAAATATATAGAAGCAAATGATGACAGTAACCTAGTGTTTGGTAAATCTTAAGATCCTAGCTCTTGGTGTAAGAATTTTCTCCATGATAAAAACTGTTACAAAAACTGTAAAGCAGTCTTTCAGAAACTAGTCATAGACCAACATCCCCTTCCATATGCCAAAGTAAGCTCAAAATGGGTTCATGATTTAGACATAAAGGATAATATCATAAGCTAACTGGTAGGGCATGCAAGAAATTACCTGTCAGATATATGGATAAAGGAAGAGTTCATTATCAACAAGAGATACAGAGGATCTTATGAAGTGAAATGGATAATTTTGATTATATTAAATTTTAAAAGTTTTACACAAATAATCCAAATGCATCTAAAAGAATAAATTTTCTCAGAGAAATAAAAAAATGTAGCAAATTTCTCTGATAAAAGTCTCATTTCTAAAATATACATGGAACTGAGTCAAATGTATAAGAATAAAAGCCATTACCCAAAAGATAAATGGTCAAAGGATCTGGATAGGCAGTTTTTAGAGGAAGAAATCACATAAATAGCCATGTGAAAAATTGTTCTAAATCATTGATAATTAGAGAAATGCAAATTAAAACAACTCTGACATATCTGAAACCTATCAGATTGGTTTAAATGATTTAAAAGACGGAAAATAGCAAGTGCTAGGGGGGGATGTGGGAACATATGTACACTAATGCACTATTTGTGGAGTTGTGAACTTGTCCAACCATTCTGAAAATAATTTGGAAATATGCCCCAAGAGTTTTTAAACTGGATATACATAGTGACATACTTGGTCTATGCCCCAAAGAGATATAGATATAGACATATTAAAAAGAGAGGGAAGGGACTCACACGTACAAAAATATTGACGACTGATTTTTTTTTCTGGTAGCAAAGTTTTGGAAACTGAGGGGATGTTGATCATTTGAGGAATGGTTGAAAAAGTTACGATATATGAATGCAATAAAATATTATACTATAAGAAATGAAGATGATGCCTTCAGAAAATCTAAAATGATTTTTATCAGCTTATGCAAAGTTAAGTGAGTAGAACCAGAAGAATAATTTTTACCATTCTGTAATAAAAATATTATAAATAAAATCAACTATGGGCAGGAGGGTGGTGCAGTGGACAGAGCACTGGGCCAGGAGTCAGGAAGACCTGTGTTCAAATCCAGCCTCCAGACACTTACTAGCTGTGTGACTCTGGGCAAGTCACTTATCCCTGTTTACCTCAGTTTCCTCAATTGTAAAATGAGCCAAGAAGGAAATGACAAACTACTCCGGTATCTTTGCTAAGAAAACCCCAAAAATGAGGTCACAAAGACTCAGATACAGCTGAAACAACTGAACAACCACAATAATCAACTAGAAAGATTTAATTACTTTGATCAACATAATAACCAAATGCAATTCAAAGGATGCATGGTGACATACATAATCTACCTCTAGATAGAGAACTGATGGACTCAGAGTGCAAACTGCAGCATATTTTCTTCTTTTTCTTTTTCTTTACTTTTGGGCCATGGTTAATATGAGAATTTATTTTGAATGACTATATATTTTGTAATGGGTAAAAGAAAAAACCCTATGGGCTATAATCAAGGCTATACTTGGGAAAATGGAGTGTTAATCGAAGTTATTTTGCTATCTACTGCGATAGGTAGTTTCTTCTTCAATACCAAACAATGCAAAACAAGTGACTGGGGCAAAAGTACATATTGCATATTTAAATTATTCTATATGAGAAAGAAGAAGGAAAGAAGGAAGCAAGGGAGATAGGGAAGGGAGGAGGGAGGGAAGAAGGAAGGAAGAAGGAAGGAAGGGAGGAAAAGAAGTTAATTCCAACTAATCATTCTTACTAATTAAATGTTTTGTGCAAAGTGTAGTCTATGTCCTCTAATTTTGACACCATAGAACAAACTACTAGTCATCTGGCCCTAAACATAGCTATTCTTGCAGTTGAAGCTATTGGAGAAATTTACCAAATCCTAACATAGGTGACAAGTCAGAGACAGTGGCAATTCTTCTCGATCAAGATATTTTAATTCTTTATGATGATCACAAATCTACTTTGGCCTTTCAACAATATTCACAAAATACTCCTGTACTCTGACATTCAGAGTAATTCTGATATTCAGTAAATCTGATATTCAGAGCATTCAGATAATAGTATTTAGGGAGAGAAAGCACCCTACTGAATCTCTAATGTTACTTTTAGCCCCCCAAACTTTTCTCAGATCTTCTTCCAATGAAATATTGACCCAGGATGAATTTATTCAATTGGGAGAATCCGGTTCTGTTCACTTATCTCCAGAAAGTGATAAATAAATGATAAAGGAATAAATAATTGATAAATACATGAATAAATATATAAAGCAGCTATCTTTGATATAGGACAATTATTTCCCTGACCTGTCATCAACAGTAGAATTTCTACATATACATGTATTTCTAGTCACGATAACCAACTTGCACTAATCTAGCCTCTTCATTCTTGCTTAATGCCTCTTGTGACCAAGGATAAAAATTTGCAATTAAATGATGAGTGATTCAGGGTACATTCTGTTAACCATAGAGCAGGGTGGCTAACTTATTGATTGAACTTGTAACTCTGCCTTTATTTGCTAATAGGGGTGTGTGTGTGTGTGTGTGTGTGTGTGTGTGTGTGTGTGTGAAGGGTATTATTGGAAGATCCTAAGAACTATTGAATATTAAAGGAGTCATGATAGTGTCTGGGTTAGATCTCTGCAGCACAGGTATTGTTCTGTTATTTCTATGTACTTAGAACTTTTATAGCCAACTCACTCAGGCTCTAGGACATAGGAAAATGAGGGAATATAGGAAAATGTAGGAAAAATGACTCTCCATATGTTCCAAAACTACGTACCTAATTTATACTGGCAGATATAACTGACTCAAGAAGCTAGACTGCAAATTCACAAACAAGCATTTAATTCCTGGTGGGTCTGTCTGCCTAGAAAACCAATTTATAGTTCACAAGCGTTCTAGATGAATATAAAATCAGGGTGAACAGAGCCGGATATGTAAAAGGTATATTTTCTTTAAGCTGAAGGGAAATTACTAACAAAAAATAGTGAGAACATTGACCAAGTATCAGAGTAACTCTTTTCAGTGGAAAATGACTAATAAATGCTTCTTTCTTTCCAATTCTACTTATTCTCAAATTCATTCTGAGTAGGATCTGCTATTAAGTCCAATATCACTTTCTAAATCATCTTGATGGGCCTAGGGATTTACTTTCATTTCATGCAAAGATTTTTTCTCATTTTCCTTCAATTTCCATCTTATCAAGTTTGTATTACATGATGATAAATTGAAAGAACTCAGGATATTTAGCTGGGAGAACAGGCAGGGTGCATGACAGCTGTTTTCAAGGATCTGAAGGGATGTCACATGAAAGACATATTGGATTTTTTCTGTGTTGGGATAAGGGCAGAACTAGAAACAATGGGTAGAAATTAAACTAGATGTCAGGAAAAAAACACTTTAGTAACAATTAAAGCTGTCAAAGTTAAATAGACTGCCTCTTGATATCCCAGGTTCCCTTTTTCTAGAGCTCATCAAATTTGCAAGGCATATTGCACATGACATTCTTTTTTAAGTAGATCACTGAGGTCCATTTCCTCGCTTCAGTTCTGTGATTTTTGTGAAACAATTGGGGAATTGAATTAGTAAGATTTTTTATCAATTATTGATAAGCATTTTATTGGGCTCTCAGAACATTTAACACAATTCAACATTCTTAATGGACTTTCTTCATAAATCTAGTTCATGTAGTGACTCTTCTTCAAAACTAGAGATGGCTCTAGACCTTGAATGATTGGCCATTTGTCAAAGATATTTTTATGTACAGTTAGCAAATGCTGAGAATGTCAAATAATTTGCCTAGGTAAGTCATAATGATCAAGGTAGTGGTATTGCTAAGTACATTCCATGATAGCCAAAACTAATAGTTTCATTAACAAGTCTCCACTTTTCATAAGCCTTTACAGAGTAAAACCTCATATTATGTTAAGAAGGATTCCATAAGTCTTAAAGCATTAATCAGGAGCTTATCATGTGCTGGACACTATACTAGGGACTGTCCCTTTATAGTGCTACTCTTTCATATGGAGAAGTTTGGAGATAAAAGGAACAGAAAAAAAATTACTTTTGTGTAAAGAAAAAAAAATTAATCAGTTCAAAAATATCAGCAATCTCAGCCAAATTTTTAAGGTATTGTTTCTTTCCTAAATCAAGTTTGGTAACTAAAAGTGGTAGGAAAAAACTTCAATTTGCTTTAAAAAACTGTTAAAATCGATCATTTAAAGAAACTTGTGTCAGTTTGGCTGATTTGTGCATGTCTAGAAGAATAGAAGCAGAGGGAAAATGAAAAAGTTCCTGCCCTCAAGGAGCTTCTGTTCTATTCTACTAAACATGCACAAATTAGCCAAACTGATATAAGCATACATATAAGTATACGTATATATACATATCCATGTACATATATACACATATGTTACATATAACATACATAATGCATATGTGTATTTTGTATGTGTGTGTTGTTTAGTCATTTCATTCATGTCTCTTCATTACCCCGTTTGGGATTTTCTTGGCAAAAATACTGGGATAGTTTGCCATTTCCTTCTCCAGCTCTTTTCACAGATGATAAAACTGAGGCAAACAGGGTGAAGTGACTTGCCCAGGGTCCTACAAGTAGTGTCTGAAGCCAGATTTAAACTTATGTAAAAGAATCTTCCTGACTGCAGACCCAACACTCCATCCACTGCACCACCTAGATGCCCTGTATGTGTGTATGTATGTATGCATATATTATATATTATTTAAGATAAATATAGGGATATTTAAAATCAAGTAGGAAATTTAGTGCACTGCCTACTCAATCTTTCTTTCATGAAAATACCAAGTTTTCAAAGAGACTGCAAGCAAAAGGGAAGAAAACTTAAGAATCAAATATGAACTATAAATGTTTCATAGAATTATCAAATTATAGACTAAGGGAAGAAGGTATTTATTTACAATGGGAACCTACAAATGACTGTAATTTCACAATATTAGTCTTGTTTATAGTTTAGGGATCCTATTAGATACATGATAAGTTCTCAGTGTTTTACTTCACTCACAACTTCTGTGACCTTATGTTCTTCTACTCCTTCTTAAAATGTTTGCTCTCCCATTGAAAGGGAACACCAACTAAACCACATGCAAGTCCTATGCACTACATATAAGAAGGCGTACTTATTGTTTCATTTACTCCTCCAAAACTGCATTGTGTTTCCAAGGAGCCCTTGAATGTTAGTCCAGGGGGAAGTGAGGCAAGAGAAGATATAAAGGGTTTCAACATGCAGTTAGGGAATCAATTGTTCTAACTGAGCTTTCTAGTCAATATAGTCAAACTAGTTCTAACTAGCTCCCCTCTATACCAAATTAACAATTTGTTTGATAAAATTGGCCTAACCACAATCATAGCTGCTTTCTTCTAGGGAACTTGAAAAGGCAAATGAGCTTAATTCAAAGCTGGATCTGTACTGAATAGACCCTCCTTCATATTCTTATTCCAGTACCAAAGTGCAAATACATTTCTGTCTTCAATATTTTTCCCTTCGAGTGACTAACTCTCACAGTATCAAACATACTTGAGGTAAACGCACCTTCAAATAACTTTAAGGTTTTGAATATTTGCCATTCTTCAGCATGCTGTTTTTTAAGAAGATTGCATCATTCTCTGCTCAATTCCTTAGCTTTCAACCTTCCACAAATATCAGGAGTTGGAAAGCTCTAATTATCAGCAACAAGTGGCGACCCTTGCAAATATCAAAGTTATGCCTGAGAAATGTTTGTCAAAAGCTTGACTTTTAGGGAGCTGGTTCTCTTGAGTTCTCTGAAGTTGTCCTTGTGCAAAGACAATGATGTGAGAACACTCAAAATTTTCTCTCTTCAGAGAAAATGAAAAGAAAATTAGGAAAGACCATTATCCTATGCAATCTTATTATTACATAAGATTCCATACTTATTATTCCATTCTAATAGTAATTGGGTAGCTGATCATAAGATTATATGACCATAGATCTAGAGATGTCAGGGTCTTAGAGATCATCTTTTTCTACTTTATTTTACAGATGAATAAACTGTGGCCCAGAGAGGCTACCTAACTTCCCCTAAATCACATAGGCGATATAAAATGAGGATTTTGAACCCCAGTCCTGTGACTGAATTCAGCATTCCTTCCCCTGCACCACTCAGCCTTCTGAAAGATGAGGATAGTTCACTCCCACAGAAAAGAGAGCATTGGAAATAGAACTCAACAGACATGGCAGGCAAAAGCAATGGACCCAGGAGTCAATTATGATAGTCTTTATTTAGGATCAATGATCTCTATATTGTTAGTTTTACTAGAAGGTCTGGGTTTTAGGTTCAATTCTCACCAGCCTGGGAAAGACATTTTGGCACAGTGGACAGAGTTCCAGGCCCAGAGACAGGAAAACTTGAGTTCAAATTTAGCCTCAGATACTTACCAGCTGTGTGAACCTGGGCAACTCACTTAATCCTGTTTGCCTCAGTTTCCTCCTCTTAGAAAATGAGCTGTAGAAGGAAATGGCAAACCACTCCAGTATCTTTGCCAAGGAAACCCTAAATGGAGTCACAGAGAGCTGGACACAACTGAACAAGTCACTAGCCTGGGTTTCTTCTGAAGAATATAGTGATAACATCTATGTTGCCTCTTTTACAAAAACATCACGAGCCTCATATGGTTTGAGGTATGTTGAAAGCATTTTGCAAAAATTATAATGAAAATGTAGAGATATCAGCTTTATATATTAAAGGTACTGACATTTTAGGGCATTTGAGTTTGACACTTCTTTGTAGGTGGGCTATCCTGGGGAGTTTTATAAATTGTAAGGGAACCATTGTCTCTTCTCCCTTTAATGAAGTGAAAACTTCCTTTCTGTACAATGATTCAGTCAGTATCACATAGGGTCTAGAATTGAAATGAATAGGACCTAGACCTGTGATTGTATTGGTGCTGGAAACTTCCAGGTGAGGAAACTTTCCAGATCCATGCAGATCAACATCTCTGCAACTTTCCTCTTAGAGAGTTGTCTAGAGCAATGAGAGGGCCCTGGATCATACAAGGATGTGTTGGAGGCAGGATTGGCAGAGAGTTTCTGACATAGAGTCAACAGAGATGGAGGTAAATATAAATGGATGGAGGTAAATGCAGGTAAATATAAATGTAAATAACTGTAAATACAATAGGTAGATAAGAACTGTATATCATAAACACAAACTCCTTAGAAATAAAAAATAAAAGATTTATCACAAACCTTAAAAGAGGGGAAACAGTTTAATTTATGATAAAATTTGCTTATTTGACCATGTCACCCTTAGCTTCAAGTACTATTCCTTTGCTGATATCTCCCAAATCTGGTCTCCATTTTCAGCATCAAGTCAAACATCTCTGCCTGGATATTTTGCTATTGCCTCAAAATTAACAATCCCAAACCAAAATCATTCCCTTAAGCCCAAACCTTCCCATCCTCTAAGCATTAATATTCCTCTTGATGATAAGATCATCTCTCTTCTCTACTTCCCTCCCCCGACCCTCAGTCACCTAGTTATCACATCTTGACTCACCTTGAACTCTTCTCTCTCCCTGACCTTCATACTCAATCAGCTGTCAAATCCTATCAAGTCTAACTTCTTCCACTCAGGCTATCTTCTTGCCATCCACCTTGCCACTGCTTCCACCAGACTATCAGATATCTAGAGAACATGATTTTCTAATCAGTTTTAGAATGTCCACCATGGAACTCAGCCATCCTGACTAGTGAGTAAATAAGGGCATATAGACCACTTTATCTAGTCATCCTATACCAGATCGCTCAGACCACATTTCACATGCCATCCACCTATCTATCTCAACTGTCTTTTGTAATTCATCTTTCCCCTTTCTAACTCCCTTTTCCATCACACTCTTTCTTGCTCTGTGAACAGAAATCCGATCATCACTTCTATAGTTCCTGGAAAGGCTGTGTCAGATAACAACTCTGGTGGTTCCACTCACTATCCTCTATTCCTGTAACTTTCAAGATGAAAACATACTTCCCTGGTCACTACTCCCTTCTACTTATTATAAAATAAGCTCCATCAGCATAGAAACTATGTAAATTTTATAATTTAGCTCTTTTTTATCTTTTAACATTGTACATAACACACAGTGAGCCCCAGCGTTGTTTTTTCTTTGCTTATTGTTTCATAATATCCCAGCTTCTCCTCTCTACCAACATGTCCACTATTCTATTTAAGGCCTTCTCACTTATTTGAGTTACTGTAATATTCTCCTAACTAGTCTCCTTGGTTCAAATTTCTTCACTTTAAGGCTTCCTTCATAGTACTGTCAAATTAATCTTCTTAATATGTGTTTCTTAAGAAAATCTGAAGAATTAGGTCGTGGATCCTTCGAAGCAGCCCAGAGACCTTTGAGGGCAAGAATCAAGACATCCTGGATAAAAAAGTTTTTTCTCTTCCCTCAATAACAGCATCCTAGAATAAAATCCTGGTCACCAAGTTATAGTCATAGCTCCGATGAGACCACCCAAATTGTTTTGTTGCCTTCAGCATCTATATCCCAAAAATGTTTTTTATCTTACCAAATCTAGAAAACAAAAGGGGAAAAATGTACATCATGTCCAGTATTAATCAAATTCCTGTGCTTATATAACAATTCCATCATTTTCCTATAGTGATGAGCCCAGAAACCATGATTAATATTGGAAAACTATGCAAAGGGCTTTAGCTGTTATGCTGTGTCATCATTCTCTTGTGAAAGTAATGCTTTAAGTTGTTCTTATGCCATTTCATGAGTTAAGGTCATGGTCCCACCTAGCTTGTAAGTGGATCTAAAGCAGGAGTTATAGTCTTTATTTATTATGCAGCATACTTTTCTCTAGAGCATGTCATCTGCCAAAAGACTAATATGTTGCACTGGGTACAAAAAGAGTTCAAAGGCATCAATCCATCCATATCGACATTGAAGAATAAAATAAAATAACAATCGTGAGGCTATATAATGCAGAAAATACATCACTGAACTTGCAGTCAGGAGAATTGCCTTCCAATTCTGCTTTATGGACTTAGTAGCTGAGTGATTATAGGTGAGTCACTGCCTTTCTGAATACTTATTTCCTCATGTATGAAATGGAGATAATGATACGTGCAGTACTTATTTAACAGAGGCTGATATGAGTGAGGTACTTTGGAAACCTCCAAGTACTATAGAAACAGAAATGGTTTTACTCATCATTTCAAACTTGAAATGATAGTGTTGAGTGGGATTTTTGTAAAATCCCAATTTTTGGAAAAGTTTTTATATATGGCTCCCAAGGAAGTGAAGCCATTCACTTCTAATAGTGGATAGTCCCATGGCACCTACTCTGAAATCAAACCCTGACCAGTATCTCAGATAAGTCAGCTGAGTCTTATAGCAGCAACCTAAACAAAAGAGTCTTCCAAGATTCTACGGTACATGCTGTTCTTTGAATGAAACATGCTTCCACTGTAACAAAAGAGCCACCTATTTTTAAATTCACCTCTTTCAAATGTAGGGGTCTGCCCATCAATATTACCTAGCCCTTATTTTAGTTTTCTGCAACAGAGGTAAAAAATAACTATAAAAGCTTCTTTGAACTCCCTTTCTAATGCTCCACCCTCCAACTGCCTCATCGTGGTACCCATCAGTCATAGCCAGTAGGAGGTGATTACTGTAGTTCTATTGTATGAATCATAGGACCACTTGCTGTGTAGTCTGCTGGCCTGGGCCCAAATATCAAAGGAGCCCCTTGGAATATGTCATCATCTGTGAATTTACAACGGATTCATTGAGAGCCATAAGGAAAAGAAATTTCATGGTCATGAGGGAGGAAAAAAAAATGTTGAGAGGCTTGTATCCTGCAGAGTTTGTGATTCAAATGTCTGACTACCCAACAAAGAAAGATGTTGTTGGTAAAGACCATTTTGTAATATGCATATCCCTTGGGTCATATTAAAGGAAGATGCAAGTTTTATCCAGGCACTTTATACATTGAGATGTGAGAATGCAACTAAGCGATTTGATTCTTTAACTTCCTGCAAGTAGTCCTTATAGGAAGGAGAATGAGGATCACAGTTTTAAACTGATCTTTATAAAAAAGGTGACAGTCACTCATTCTCAAAGCCTAAAGTCATGTCCTTTCTGGCTTTAGAAGATATTAGAGCAAGCCATATAGACCTTGGATTTTACTCACATGTAGATGCCTCACTGTAAAAAGGAATCATGTGCACACCTATCAGATTTTTCTTTCTTCTCTTAGAGCATTTGAGATGGGCAATTTCATAAATTCACTTTTCCAGCACATTTCATAAATTTTTTGATGCTTCCATGCATCACTTTACATGAAGTCCCACTTTCATTCTTCCACAAAAATTTGCACTATGAACAACCACTCTTGCAACCCCCATTATGACTGAATTATTTTTTTTAAAGCCCAGCAAGACAAGAGGTTTGGATCATATAGAATACAATGAGAGACTGAAAGAAATGAAACTAGGTTAGAGAAAAGGAAACAAAAGAGACAAGAGCACATTGCTTATGCATCCTATAGTCCTTCCCAAGGCTTCAGCATAAAAGTTTTCTTAATGAAGCATCGGCATAGTACTTCCATTTGAGCACTAAGCCACTAAAGGAAGGATGCCCTCAAGCTAGCATTTTCTTCACTGAATTATTGCTACCCAAGAACTAGCTGAGTGCAGCCTACACAAATAGAAAAAAACAGGGCAGAAGTGAGGGAAATCCAACATTAATTACAAAAAAAAAGAATAAGCAGAGAAAATAGCACGACCAAAAAACTGAAGAAGGGAAGAAAAATCCAAACCAATCAATTCATTGCCTCTGAAACCAACAAGCCATTAGCATCCTTGTGGGGAATTGAACCTCCTGTGATGGGAGTCATTAAGACTCAGACAGACAGATTGGAAACTGTGCAAGCTCCCTAGTTTCTGTCTGGGCTGAGATGCAGATTTTTAATCAACAGTTAATAGTAGTCATCACAAGTTACAAGTAACAAAAATAAAACCAAGTGATAGTTGGGCAGATTGGAGAATTTGAACTATTTTTTTCCTCATTATTTCTGAGTGCTAATGAGACCAACAGTTTCACCATCTCATTAGTATTAAGAGGAGCAAAAAATGCCATGATCAGTTAAGAGGTAAATATTAAAGTGGTTTTGCAATGAGAAAAGCATCTTAGAAATATCCTTTTCTCCTGTCACCCACCACCACCTACAGCAAATTCCTTTTCTTTTTCATTTCTAAGAGATAGTTGAGGTAGGACTTCTAGCCATCTTTTCAAAGAAAATAAAATTCTACCATCTTTATCACATAAAAAGTTATAGATTGTTCCTAGAGAAGAGATGGGGAAACATCTTTTTTTTCCTTTTTATGAAAAAGTAGAGAACTATGTGTATAGGATGCTACATACAATGGCAAACACAATCTCAATTGCTTTGTCTTAACTGTTTATGTTTATTATGAGGCAGGGGCACAGTGTAGACATCTAGGTGACTCAGTGGATAGAGCACTGGGCCTGGATTCAGGAATACCTGAGTTCAAATCTGGCCTCAGACACTTTATAGCTGTGGGACTCTGGGCAAGTCATTTTACCCTGTTTGTCTCAGTTTCCTTATCTGTAAAAAGATCTGGAGAAGGAAATGGTAAACTATCCTAGTATCTTTGCTGATAAAATCCTAAATGGGATCGTGAAGAGTGAGACATGACTGACAACTACTGAACCAAGAAAAGGGTACAGTACATAAAGCATGGCTACAGTATTAAGGCTCAGAGGGATGAGAAGAGGTAGTAAAGAAAGACAGTATATCTGAAAATTGTTGTGATGTAAAAATGAGACATAAATAAACTAACTGCCCCACAAAAGTTTGTCTTACTAACCCGTTCTTGTTGAAATGTCTTTTAAATTATCCCTAAAGACAAGTCTTTAGTTTTTATTTAGAGTAGACTAACAGCATTTAGTTTTTTAGAGAGCTTTAAGAATTGAGGGCTTCACACAGGTCTATGAACATGAAGCCATTATCTTCTTCATAATATTTTGGCACAGCAGGAGAGTGACAAGTATGGTTATTCCCACTGAAGATAGAAGGAAACTCACAAAAAGCCCTGGAAGCTAGCCCAAGGTCAAAGAGAAGAGACTGATGATTACTCATCTAATAGCTGGTCAGTGGCACAGGAAACTCTGGATTTTGTTCTGCAAATCTCAACCAAGAGAAGATACATCTGGGATGCTTTTAAGAAAGAATCTACTTGAATTTTCCAAATGATATAAGGTGCTGCCTTATAAGACTGATCTTCCAGGTGTGTTACACAGTAGTTCTTCTGGGGCATACAGTGGGGCATGTCATGGTTGCAGGTTGATTCATCTTATAAATATTCAAGGAGAATGGAAGGACCTTAGCATATAGGGTTACCTATATGTTCCATAAAGCCTTCTAGTGCTAAAAGGAAGCTTTTATCTGCCTTCTTCCAAATCAAATGTGTGTTCCATAAATTCAGTCATAGGTCATTTCACTATACCAACCTTCCACAAATTCACCACATCATCTATTCACCTGAATTTTTAAGGCCTTTGTTCTTCTAAAAAATGTATGCCACTGTGGAAAATGTTCTCCAGGTAAAGACAAAGAATTTTGAAAGAATTATAAACTCTGATCAATGCAATAACCAACTATGACTCCAAAGGACAGATAAAAAAGGCATATATTTTTGGAAATGGCCAATCTGGGAATTCATTTTTTTTAATTATGCATATTTGTTACAAGAGTTTTCTTTTGCTTTTTCTTATTTTAATGGGAAGGGAGTGGGTAAGAAATGTGAAAAAATAAATGTCCACTAATTGAAAAAAATGTTCAAGTTATTTTAAAATGAAAAAGAAAACTCATTATTTTGGGAGTAGGAAATTTGTTTACATTTTCTTGTTCATAAATGTGGTAGCTAAGGTGAAGGTCAAATAGTTCCCACTAACCAATTAAAATATTGTAAAACTGAAAAAGTTGCCACCATGAAATAGCTATTTGGAATATCTAGTTATAACTCTAGGATATTTCTCTGTTACACTGAACATTTTAAAACAAACTCAACAAACTCCCTCTATCGCTCTCTCTCTCTCTCTCTCTCTCTCTCTCTCTCTCTCTCTCTCTCTCTCTCTCTCTCTCTCTCTCCATATATAAATATATATATATATATTTATATATACATATATATATATATATTCATTCTAGACTTGTGTTTCTTTGGAGTTTAGAACTTCAGCAAATAAATTTCCTCTATGGCAATAAATTGCTTCATGGAACTCTGCCTTCTATGTTGATATGTAGTCTTAGAGAATTGTTTGGAGACTGATGGGTCAAGTGACTTGCCCAGGATCACACAGTCAACATATGTCAGAGGGAGAAATCGAACTATAATTGTTGTGAGAGGCTGACATTCCACTTAATGGCCTCAATGGTTTTCTTACTTTGCAGATCTTAAAGGCTACAAATGTAGCATATTCATGAAGAAATTTTCAGAAGTAGAGAACCAAAAGTCTCATGTATATGACATTTGAAGATGTATAAAGAATTTTCCTCCTAACAATCTTCTTAAGAGAGTAATACAATTATTCTCCCACTTTATATATGAGGAAATCAGGACTCCGACAGAATCACAGAATGGTAGAGTTAGAAGGGTCCTGTAATCTGACCTACACCTGAACACGCTTCCTCTTTACATGCAACATCCTTGACAAATAATCATCCATACTTCAGTTGAAGAATCTCCAATGGTGAGGAGCCAGCTACCTATCAAGATACCAGATCCAATTTCAGACAATTACAACTGCTTAAAAAAAGATTTTCCTTTTTTGAAGTAGAAATCTACCTCTCTGAAATTTTCACACATGGATCATAGTTCTTTCTCTTCTCCAGCCGAAGCATGACTTCCTTCCTTCCTTCCTTCTTTCCTTCCTTCCTTCTCTCTCTCTCTCTCTCTCTCTCTCTCTCTCTCTCTCTCTCTCTCTCTCTCTCTCTCTCTCTCTCTCCCTCTCTCTCTCTCTTTTTCTCTCCCTCCCTCCTCCCCTTCCATCCTTCCTATCTATCTTTCGTTCATTTGCTTACAAAATAGGTCCCTGGGTTGCTTCATCTCTCCTTAAGCAGCCTGCTGGATCCCATTTCTGAGGACTCAACATCTTGCTTCTGGGCACAGTGTAGACACCTGACTGGCTTTAGTCTTACCCTAGCTCAGACCTCTTGTACTCAATTGATCCACCATTCTTAGCTTCCCCAGTTGCAGGATTATAATTGTACTCCAACATGCCTGTCAATTATTATTAGGAATGCTCTTAGGCCCTTTGATATCCTCTTTACTCTCTTCTTCAGTGTTACAGAACAACAGAATATGAGTCGGAAAAGACCTTAGTGGCCATGTAGTCCACTATATGCCCCAGAGAGTACCCATTTCAACAGATTTGACAAGTAATCATTTTCCCTTTGCTTAAAAACCTCTAAGAAGTGAGACTCCATCTCTTAAAACAACACATTCTATTGTTGGACAGCTCTAATTGTTTAAAAAAGAATAAAGTGTATCTGTGTGTGTTTTTTTTGACATATGTCTGAAATGTTCTTCTGTAACTATTGCTCCTGACTTTTCACTTTGGAGTCAAACAAACCGAATCTAATATCTCCTCCAGATGTCAATCATCCTCCAATTACTTACATATACCTAGCTATTTTGTCCCCTTTCAGTCTTCTCTTTTCCAAGCTAAATATCCCCAGTTCCTTTCACTGATCTTCATATAACATGGATTCAATTATCTTTACGATCCTAGTTACCTTCCTCTGGATGCTATCAAACTTACCAATGTCCTTCTTAAACTGTGTGACTCAGAACCAAAGGCAGTTCTCCAGATGATAGCTAATGGGAGTGTAATAGAGTGGAATTATCATCTCCATGTTTAGGGTAGCTATGCTTCCTCTTCCTTAACATCTCCCAAGATGGCATCAGCTTTTGTGATAATATGCAGATAACCAATGCCCCTCCCTAAATGTGTTGCCTAGAACTGAAGACAGTACTCTAAAAATGGTCTGCCAAAGGAAAGGTAGATAGAGATTCTTATCTTCCTTATTCTGTATACTATTTCTCTCAGTGTAGCCCAAATTTGCAAGTGGTTGCCACCTCATTATACTGACACAGTGGTCTTACAAGCCACAATAACAGAATAAGTCCTAGATCTTTTTTTAAAGGAACAGTTTTCTCGTGACATATCCCAATACCTTGTACTTGTAAATATAACTTCCTTTAAGCTACATGCAAAACTTTACATTTTGCCCTATTAAATGTCTTTTTTATTATATTTGACCCATTCTAATCTGTCGAGATGTTTTTAGGTATTGATCTTCTTCCAACATGTTATCTCTCCTAGTTTTATGTCACCTGCAAATTGGATAAATGTTCAATTTACATAGACTTTTATTCTAGCTACTAATTAAAATATTCACTAGCACAGATACCTCAAGTATTCCATTAGAGAAATTCTTCCAAGCTGACACTGGAGTATACTTGCCATGCAACCAGTTCCTATTCTACCTAACTCTATTGTTATCTAGCCCACTTTTCTATCTTGTCTACAAGAATAGTATGGGAGATTTTGTTAAATGCTTTGCCAAAACCTAGATAAACTATATCTGTAGCATTCCTTTGATTTACCAGTCAATAGAAACCTTATCAAAAAAGAGAAAAGTAGCTTAGTCTAGCTTGACTATTCTCAATTAAGTCATGTTGGCTCTTTGTAATCACCACTTCTTTTTCTTTGATGTACACTAACCACCCCTTTGGTAATACAACAGAGAATTTTGTTGGGAATCAAAGTTAAGCTCACTGGAATTGCATTTTGTGAATGTAACCCTCTTTCCTTTTCTGAAAAATGGAGCCTTTTCCAATCTAGAATCTTATGGAAACTTTTCTATTCACTACAGTTTTTCAAAAATAACTCAGTGGCTCCTTGTATCATATCACTCATATGCCTTCTGCCTCTTTCTTTTCATCCCTGTCTCATACAAAGAGGGGACCCTTTTCCTTGTCAAGACTACTTCCTCTACGTTGCCCTTTATCCCTTTCCATCTTATTGTCTTCAGCAGATTGTCCCCTCTATCATTCCTACTCTCTCATTAATTTTCAATCTCTCCCTGTCTACTGGCTGCTTCCCTACTACCTACAAATGTGCCCCTGCCTTCTCCATCCTTAATTACCCCTCATACTTGCTATATTCATCCTCATTAGCTATCATCTTATGTCTCTCCTCCATTTTATAACCAAACTTATTGAAAAAGCCGTTTACTATTGGTGCCTCTAATTCCTTTCCTCTTTTAATTCCCTATAGTATGGGTTACAATCTCAATATTCAACCAATACTTCACTCTTCAAAGTTACCAATGATCTCTTAATTACCAAATTTAATGACTTTTTTACAGTCTTCATCATTTTTGACCAGTGACCTTTGACACTGTTTATCATCCTCTTCTTCTTGACACTCTCTTCTTCATATGTCCCTGTGACACTACTCTACCCTGCCCTTCCTCAAATCTGTCTGACCACTTATGTCCACTCTGCAGTCTCTTTTGTTAGATCATTGTTCACTAACCATAGATGTCCCACAGGATTCCATTCTAGTCTCTCTTCTATTTCACTTGGAAATCTCATCAGCTCCCTTGGACTAAACTGTTATCTCAAGCTGTTTATTCTCAAAGGTACTTATCCAGCCCTAACATCTCTTTTGACCTCCAAACTCACATGTCCAACTCCTTGAACAGCTTGAACTGCATATCCACAGGTATCTTAAACTAGCTCCTCAGTCTCCACTGACAACTGTGATAACTGTACAAGCTTAACATTAATATTAATGTTTGTTGAGGTTGAAAATGGTTGTTGAATGAATGAGTAAATATTTAATTGAAGTCCTATTGCAGTTTTAGTCCTTCCATAAAATAACCATCATGTGAAGGGGACTTCCAGAAGCCAGGATGGCAGAGTAAGCAATAAATCACTGTCACTCTCCCATACTGACCTCGGTGGGAGATTCTGAGCCCCAGTGTGGTAGAACAGGGAAACACCAACACCAGGACCCCCCAAGTGCCAGGGGAACTGACAGACTCCAGGTCACAGAATTATTACGTGCTTCAGCACAGTCCTGGGTAGGCAGGCATCCTCCAGGGTCCAGACATCACCATGTTTCAGTGTAGCCCTGGGCAGGCAGGTGTCAATCAGCAGTAGACCAACATGTGCTTCAGTGCAGCCCTGGGCAGGCAGGAATCCTCCAGCAACTGGACCTCTCTGTTCTCTGTTGCAGCCCCAGGCAGGCAGACATCCTCCATTGGTCAGACCTCCACATGCTTCAGTTCATCTGAGGGCAGGTGTCCTCCAGTGGCCAAATTTCCATGTGCTTTGGTGGAGGCACAGGGAAATGCAGAAAAATCCCACCTGGCCTCAGCAGATGCTGGATACAAACACTAGGACCCCAGTTCAGCAGCCAGTAGGCTGCCAGACCCCTACTGCCTCCAGCTGCAAATGCCTGAAGCCCCAGAACACAAAACAATGCCAGGTCCCTGGCCCCCAGCACAAGAAGCTGGGGACAGTGACCTCTGTGCTCTAGCAGGAGAGCATAATTTTAAAGGCAAGAAAATAGGCAAAAAAGATGAGCAAAAGCAAAAATGAACACTGACCAAAGGCAGTTTCTATGATGACCGGGATGATCGAAACACAAACTCAGAAGAGGACAATATTGTCACTATACACACATCTGAAACCTCAATGGGAAGTATGAACTAGTCTCAAGGCCAAAAAGGCTTCTTGAGGACCCCAAGAAGGATTTTTAAAATCAAATAGGAGAAGCAGAAGGAAAATTGGGAAAAGAAATGAGAATATGCAAGAGAGAATCAATAGCTTGGAAAAGGAAGGAGAAAAATTCATTGAAGAGAACTCCTTAAAAAATAGAACTGTCTGAGGGGTGGATCCAAGATGGTGGCTGGAAAGCAGGGATTTGCCTAAAGCTCTCCTCCAGGTCCCTCCAAACAGCTATAAAAAATGGCTCTGAACAAATTCCAGAACTGCAGAACCCACAAAATAGCAGAGGGCAGGAGGGCTCCAGCCCAGGACAGCCTGGATGGTAACTGAGTAAGGTCTATAGGAGCGGAGCAGAGTAGAGCCTGGCATGGGCTGTGCCTGGACCAACCAGACTGGGAGCTGAGTGGAATAGGCCTTAGTACCCTGAATCAGTGAGCTGTGCCAATTACCAGACTTTTAACTCACAAATGCCCAAGACTACAGAGCAGGTTAGTGGGAAAAAAACCTCTGGGACAGAGTGAAAGGAGTTCGTGGTTCAGCCACCTCCCCGGGGTGGCAGAGGTGGTGCATCTCTGAGGTTGCTTCCACAGCTACAGCTGCAGTTGCTTGCAAACCTAGGCCCACCTGGTGGGAGGAATTAAGTGGCAGATCAGAGCAGGAGTGCAGGTATATAAGTCGTGGTCCAGGTTGGTGGTTCTTGGGGGAGGAGGAGTTCTGGTGTGGCAGAGCTTGCTGTGTAGAAATAGCCCTGAAAACAACAGTGCAGCTACTCAAGCTTGGGACAAAGGACTCTCTACTCTACAAGCAGTCATACCCGACAAAAAACTCAAGGGTCAAGTAGTTGGGTGGGAACATGGCCAGGCAGCGAAAACGAACTCAGATTCAGACTCAGACTTTGGAATCCTTCCTTGGTGACAAAGAAGACCAAAATATACAACCAGAAGAAGTCAACAAAGTCAAAGAGCCTACATCAAAAGCCTCTGAGAAAAACATGAATTGGTCTCAAGCCATGGAAGGGCTCAAAAAGGATATGGAAAAGCCAGTAAGAGAAGTAGAGGAAAAATTGGGAAAAGAAATGAGATTGATGTCAGAAAACCATGAAAAACAAGTCAACAACTTGCTAAAGGAGACCCCAAAAAATACTGAAGAAAATAACAGCTTAAAATAGACTAACTCAAATGGCAAAAGAGCTCCAAAAAGCCAATGGGGAGAATAATGCCATGATAGGCAGAATTAGCTAAATGGAAAAGGAGATCCAAAAGACCACTGAAAAAAATACCACCTTAAAATTAGATTGGAGCAAGTGGAAGCGGGTGACTTTATGAGAAATCAAGATATTATA